>NW_016107901.1:860914-964450 GCF_001604975.1 Cebus imitator
GTTGGTGCTCCAGTCGCCTGTTGAAGAGGCACCGCGGTGTGTGTTTTTTCCCGTGCGACAACTCACTGCGCTGGCTTAAACAGCAGCACTGAGATTCATGGGGCTTTTTTTTTTGCCCTGGAATCTACTGTCCTGGTTCCCTGCTCAGTCCCCTTTTTAACCAGAAGAATGGGCGACTTTCCGTGGCTCCAATCACCAGCCAAAAGGGCACCCGGACCGGCGTATTTTGTATGGAGAACTGCTGCTCCAGGGCGCCGACAAAGCAGCCGCGCAGGGCAAAGCAGCGGCGCCGGCCGGCACAGCCGCACTGGCCGAAACAGCCGCGCTGGTGACCAGTGGAGCTCCTCCGCCTGGGAATTTCCTAGTCTGTGGACAATAAAAATGCGGCGTCCACTCACCCTCTGTGCTTTCACTGGGAGCTGCAATCCTGAGCTGTTCCTAAAAGGCCATCTTGGATCGATCTCCAAAACAGGCTTATTTCTATAAGGAAATAGACTTTAAAGGAGTAATTTGCATCATAATAGAATCCCTTATAACGTTTCTTAACCAGGATGAGGTAAAAACAATTCATTTTGCTTGAGGATCACTGTGAATTAATTGTTTAGATTATAACTGAGTATTATCAAGTTTTGAACTTCTTGTCAAAATTTAAGGCTGAATGCTGGCTTTGAAAACAATGACAGACATATTTGTTTTTCAAGGAATAAGACTGAAAGAAACCTTATACAAACAGTAGTAGAGATATTTTATAAACATTCAGTGTGGTTTTTCTTTCTTTTTAAAATTGCCTTACCATGCCGTACTGACCTTCATCTTTGACCTGCAGGGAAATGTGGCTTATGGTGGTGTGATGTGAAGCCGGCGGAAGCAGCAGTGGAGGCTGTCTGGAGAGAGCTGTGGTAGAACCACCTGGAGACCTTTTGAAAAGCAGAGACTCCCAGAACCTACTCACAGGGGTCCTGCCTCCATGTGTCTTGTGTGAATCCTGGGGATTGGTATCTAGAAAAGCTTTGCAGAAGCTTTCTGTGGTGCTGCCCAGTCTCTTGCTAACTCCCCCTGCTGATGACGCGGTCCTACAGGCCTGGTTTTGTAGAAGGAGAAATTCTCCTTTTATATTTTCTCTAGGTTTAGTAAAACTTTCTATTAATCTGGAATCAAACTAGGCTTTTTTTCTGGAAACAATTTTGCTCTTTATTCATATGTTTATTCATTCAGCAAATATTTATTTAGCAAGCCTTTTGAAAAAGATACAGCAGTCACTTCTAAGACTCACAGGTTAGTTCATTCATAATGTTTATGTTCCAGTGGGGGAAGATTCTTTCAATCTGAAAAAATGGAAAGAAGGAAGGAAGGAAGGAAGGAAGCGAGGGAGGGAGGGAGGGAGAGCGGGAAAGAAAAAAGGGAAAAGAACAGAGGAAAAGGAACCCTAAGGAGAAATATGTCTAAAGAAGCATTTACTTTCAAAAGAAATATTTACAAACGAGTGTGTGTGTGGAACAGTATGTATTGGTGCAGTGTTCCCGAGTGACAGGCAGTCTGGCTTGTATCATGTGTACAGAGGATGAGAGTGTGGCTACTTGAATCCAGAAAGCAGCTAAATCCTGTACAGTGGGCTGTTTTTAGAGAAGCTGCACCTTTACATAGAGGCACAGAACCTGGTATAAACTGGAAAAAGTTATTACCAGCATATATATCTGACAAAGGATATGTATACAGACCATACAAATAACACATACAACCCAATGATAGAAAATAACCTAACAAAAATTGGCCATTTCCCCAGTAAGTACACAAAAAGGTGTTTAAGAACATTACTCATCAGAAAACACAAAATAATAATGGACCCACTACAATGGCTACTTTTTAAAAAACTCAAGCAGTAACAGATAGCAGCAAGGATGCAGAGCAAGAGGAACTTCATACGTGGCAGATGGGAATGTGAAATGGTACAACTACTTTGGAAAACAGTTTGGCTGTTTCTCCTAAAGTTAAACATATGCTTGTCAAAAGATGCAGGAATTCCTCACCAAAGCATTCCCTCACTCCCCCAAAATGAAAACTATGTCCATATGAAGACTTAACTTGAATGTGCATTGTAGCTTTACTTATAGTAACTAGAACCAAGCACGACCCAAATGTCCATCTAGAGGTGAATAAATACACCTCTTTGTGTATTTGTGGTATAGTCACATAATGTAATACTACACAGCAATAAACATGAAACAAACAAGCAAACTGATATGGCATGCAGTCCCAAGGATGACTTTCAAAAACGTGCCTACTGAAAGAAACCAGACATTGGAAAGCCCCTAGACAGAATTTTAATCTACAGAACAGGATAAAGTCTTACAGGGAAATTATGTATATAAGGAAGAAAATGAGCCCAATATTTGTTCTAGAGTTTCCCAGTATTTCCAGGCCAAGCAGAAAAAGATGATCCCAAAAAGAAAGCTATGGAGTGACAGCCCAAGGGATAGTAGAAAACCAGGAGAGCAGGGCACCACTGATATCAAGAGCGAAAGGAAGTGATGGCTGTCCTAGTCTGCTGCTGCTGAAAGAGCAAGTGAAATCAGAACAGGAAAGTGATCCCTGGGTATAACAAAACAGGGCACATTGCTGACCTCAACAAGAGCTGCCTCAGTGAAGAAATGGAGAAAGCATGGCTAGAGATGTTAGCAGAGGAAATGTGATGAGAGGAAGTGGAAATGGCAGCTCCAGGCAACACTAGCCAGCCGTTTTGAATTGAAGGATTGCGTAGAAATCAGGCACAAGCTGATGCAGAACCAAGGGAAGTTAATTTATATTTTATTAGCTTGTGTTTGTTTGTTTGTTCATTTTAAGATTGTAGACAACAGCCCACGTTTGTATATGGGAATGATCTGTCAAAGAGACAAAGATAAGTAGATGACTCAGAAGAAAGTATAATTGCAGAGGAAAATAGAATGGAATTGCAATAATATGAAATTAATCAAAAATACATAGTGTCCTTTTAATTCATTGTGGTCCAACTGTATATTTACTTTGTAATACAAGTATTACTCCAAACATCCCCTAATCAATCATCGTCCAGAAAACTTTGATCTCAGGTATCCTTGGTTTATTCCTTGTATAAACACCAATTTGATTTTACCTGCTAGAACAAGTAAGAAGGAAAGAGTTGGAAAATAAATTGATGCAAGGGCTCTTTTTTTTCCCCTTTATTTATTTCATTGCATTTTCAGTTTTGGGGTACATGTGAAGAACATGCAAGATTGTTGCATAGGTACACACGTGGCAGTGTGATTTGCTGCCTTCCTCCCCATCACCTACATCTGGCATCTCTCCCCTTGCTATCTCTCCCCAGCTCGCCATCCCTCACCGTCCCTCCCCTATTTCCCCCCAACTGACCCCAGTGTGTAGTGCTCCAGGGACGAACAGTGCCAGAGAACTAAGTGACAACTGTCTTTCTCAAAGTCACAGGGAGATAGCCATGAAAAGATAGGATAGAATTAACACAAGAGACAGCTGTACTCATGTATACAACTTTAGCAATGATCACTTGTATAATATTTATAAATAACCAAAATGCAACAGAATTGGAAAGAAATAAATGTAATAGAAAAAGCAAGCAAAGGCAAATTTAAAAGATAAATGTCAAAAAAAAAAGAAAAGAAAAGAAAAAGAAAGAAACCACACAGTCCACAGAGGGATAATAAACGTGTAAAAGCTATAACAAGTAGATAAGAAAAAAATGGACTCAATAATTTTTTAATGAATAGAAATGTGAAATTACTCATAAGAAAGAAATACAAATAATATAAAAAGGACATTTTATTTACTACTGATGGAAGTGCAATTTTGGGTGACTTTTCTGTAGAAATAATTACTACTGTAAAACAAAAGCTTTCAAAAGTCCTTAAAAATTGACTTAATCATTCAATTTCTAGAATTTTCCTGGAGAACTAATCAGACATATCTTTAATGATTTTATATACAAGAGTGTCTGCTATAGGAGAAAAGGGAGTATATGCTCCAAGCACTCAATAGAGTAAGATTCTACAGCATTATAAAATTGTACTGTGGTGAAATATTCATGCTGCGCTAGGAAGCAGAAAAAGGAATTTCACAAAGCAATATATAAAATATTATCTCATTTTAATGTATTTTACATATGCTTAGATTAACAATGAAAAATATATATGACTAAATATTGATAAATTATCACTGTATTATGGAATACAGCTAATTCTTTTATTGTGCTTTCATATTTTTTTCTAAAGTGTTAGAATTATATATCCAAAGGATTATAAATTGTTCTACTATAAGGACACATGCACACGAATGTTCATTGCAGCACTGTTTACAATAGCAAAGACCTGGAACCAACCCAAATGCCCATCGATGATAGACTGGACAGGGAAAATGTGGCACATATACACCATAGAATACTATGCAGCCATAGAAAAACGATGAGTTCGTGTCCTTTGTAGGGACATGGATGAACCTGGAAACCATCATTCTCAGCAAACTGACACAAGAACAGAAAATCAAACACCACATGCTCTCACTCATAGGCGGGTGTTGAACAATGAGAACACATGGACACAGGGAGGGGAGCACTACACACTGGGGTCTGTCGGGGGAAAATAGGGGAGGGACAGCAGGGGGTGGGGAGTTGGGGAGAGATAGTGTGGGGAGAAATGCCAGATATAGGTGATGGGGAGGAAGGCAGCAAATCACACTGCCATGTGTGTACCTATGCCACAATCTTGCATATTCTTCACATGTACCCCAAAAACTAAAATGCAATTTAAAAAAAAGGAAAAAAAAGAATTACATAAAATGCTACTTTAAAAATATTAACTTGTGTATCTATTTTTAAATCCAACCTCTCAAATAACTAGTGAGTTAAGGAGGAAAAATAAAAACACAAAAATATAGATTTAGAAAATAATGAGAAAATAACATATTTTTAGCTTTAACTTTGCCACAATCATAGATGTCTTTATTACTCTGAATAAAAGGAGGAAAATAAATAAGTTGCCCAACCAAGAAACAGGTGGCAACAAAGACATTTTTAACAGAACAGGAGCAAGAACATAATAAACCTAAACTAGAAATAATTCAAATAAGCACAATATATGCAATAATAAATAAAAATTTATTTTACATGATGACTGAAAAAGTTCTGTAGCAAATGTAGTAAAGAAAAAACAATGAAATTGCACATCTATAAAGAGAATTTTTAAGTCTACAAATTGTAAAATAACATATCATATAATCTCAATTTGTACGTGTGTGATGGATGTGTATACACAAAGACGAAGCGAAAACAGCAAAATGTTAACAATTGTTCTCTCTCTGTGATGGTATTACAAGTTATTTGCTGCATGTTTATATTTGTGTTTATTTCCCAAATTTTATAATGACAAATATTTTAATTATATTTAAAAATAATATTATAAACACCTCTTCCTAACAGAATGTAACTATATTTCTCACACAGATGAATGCAAGTTCACTCTCTCCCCGAAACAGGGAGCACAGAGTGGGCCCCTGTGAGGGGCGGCTCCGGCCACTGCACTCATCCCAGAGTGATGTGAAATGCTCATCCCTTTTAGTCACCATTCCACCTTGGACATTATATAAAAACATAGATTAAAGGGTAGATTGTAAAATTTACCACCAACACTCAACGTTATGCACAATAAACAAGGAAGAAAATGTGTGTAGC
The DNA here is from genome assembly GCF_001604975.1 of Cebus imitator. NCBI lineage: Eukaryota > Metazoa > Chordata > Mammalia > Primates > Cebidae > Cebus > Cebus imitator. The sequence goes on from NW_016107901.1 coordinate 866,628, forward strand.
TGTTTTGGTAATAAAACTAGCCGATTGGTTAAAAGAATAACATTATAAAATATTTGAAAATACAAATTATAAGTACATACTCCATATAATTATAAATAATTGATAAAAATGTCTAAAGGAAATAGAAATATATGAAAAATATAATCAAATATTAAGCATGATCTGTTAATAGTTACAGATAAAGATAACGATTTCTTAGCAACAGTATTTCTGAATCATAAAATTACAGACAATTTAAAATGTCTTTCCTTCACCTGAATTTTCTACAAGACACACATATCACTTTTTCTTTTTTTGACTGAGTTTTACTCCATTGCCTAAGGCTGGGGTGTGGTGGTGAGATCATGGCTCATTGTGGTCTAAACCTCTTGGGCTCAAGTGATCCTCCTACCTTAGCCTCCCAAGTAGCTAGGACTACAGAGACACACCACCATTTATTTATTTATTTATTTATCTATTTCTTTAAAGTTTTTATAGAGACAGAGTGGTGCTATGTTGGCTTGGCTGGTCTCTAACTCCTGGCCTCAAGTGATCCTCCCATTTCAGCCTCCAAGTTGCTCGAATTACAATTGTGAGGCACTGTGCCCAGCCATGACACATATCACTTTTTAATAAAGGAAAATAGTATTTATTGCTCCAAACAAAAAGGAAGAGTAAATAATGTGATTCCTTTTAAAAAATATATTGTATATTCTTATTTGTAAGTAGGAGCAAAGTACCCATAGACACAAAGAAGGGAACAGTAGACACGGCAGCCTGCTTGGGGGTGGAGAATGAGGGAATGGGGAGATCTGAAAATCTACCTGTGGGGCACAATGCTCACTACCTGGGTGATGAAAGAATTTGTACACCAAACTCAGTGACATGCAATTTACTCATGTAACAAACCTGCACTCATAGCCCTGAACCTAAAATGAAAGTAAAAAAAAAAAAAAACCCAGTTCAATGAAAATAAAAAAAAAAAAAAAAAAACAAAACACTGAAACAAAGTAAAAATAGCAAAAAAACCCCAAAACACCATTGTCAATGTTTTCTAAATTCTACCAATTTCCTCAAAAGCTACATTTATACATACGTACAGTTAGTATTGATGGTGGAGGTGCTCGAACTTTCAAGAAATGAATAAATCCCATTCCAAATAAACAGTCTCACAGAACAGTAAAAGTTACTGTGTGCAATTCAGGTTTCACACATAAGCATTGCAAGCATAAATCTCAGTTCATAGGTTTGACCACGCAAGAAATGAAACTTTTTGTTTCTCTTTTTCAATTCAGGATGGCAGTATTTTAATCCTGGTTTCCTCAGGATTCCGCTTACATTCTAAGGAGTGTAATAGGTACCACAGTGTTTCAGGTGACTATCTGATTTATCCCTCAATTACACTTATTAATGGAGGTCATGACTGATTGGTTCATCATCTGCTGTATTCCAGGCAGCTGCTGGCATGCCCATTGCCCAGGCAGTTAGTTGTATATGGGGCCTGCCCTCTTCCCCACCTGCATGGTCTTTGGGGTTTCGTGGTTCTCTCTGCCACTCCCGTGATGCTCCTGTGTGCTTGGGAATTATTCTGCTCTTCCTGGATCTTGCTGTCTCTCCAGGAAACGCTGAATGTCTCAGATCCACACATCAGCCTGGAGTTTCTGTCTTCCTCCTGTGGCATGGTCTGGGGAGGAGTGTGAGAGGTCACTCTTTCTTGGACCTACTAATGTTTTCATCTCTAAGTTTCCTTCCAACTCTATGTTTTTCCCTACTTTAAGGAACAATAATTATGGTGAAGAAGTCTTGTTTTTAATAATTTTCTTACCATCCCATAAGAACTTCCTCTCCTTAAGGGTCCATTTTTTTCTCTCATTTTTGATATCTCATGCCTTTTCTTAGGTAATGAGCACAGGTGACCAGGTCATGACTATGGGAGAGGGCCAAGGGAAATATTGAGATAATAAGCTCTTCATATTGAAAAAATAGTTCCAATATAAAAATGTAACTGGCCGGGTATGGTGGCTCATGCCTGTAATCCCAGGACTTTGGAAGGTTGAGAGAGGCGGATCATCTGAGGTCAGGAGTTCAAGACCAGGCTGGCCAACATGGTGAAACACTGTCTCTACTAAAAATACAAAAATTAGCTGGCTATCGTGGTGGACACCTGTAATCCCAGCTACTCAGGAGGCTGGGGCAGCAGAATCACTTGAACCCAGAAGACAGAGTTTACAGTGAGCCATGATCATGCCATTGTACTCAAGCCTGGGCAACAAGAGTGAAACTTCGTCTCAAAAAAAAAAAAAAAAAAAGTGACTGAGATAACATACATAGAAGTGGAGTAGGCCGAGGTAGAAGGACTGCTTGAACCCAGGAGTTCAAGGCTGCAATGAGCTGTGATTACTCTACTGCACTCGAGCCTGGCCAATATGGTGAAACCCCATTTCCACTAAAAATACAAAAGTAGCCGGGAATGGTGGTGCATGCCTATAATCCTAGCTACTCAGGAGGCTGAGGCAGGAGAATCACTTGAGCCTGGGAGGCAGAGGTTGCAGTTAGCCAAGATCATGCCATTGCACTCCAGCCTGGGCAAAAAGAGCAAAACTCCACTCAAAAAAAAAAAAAAAAAAAATGAACAAAGCTTCCAAGAAGTTTGGGATTATGTTTAACAACCAAACCTAAGAATAATTGGTGTTCCTGAGGAAGAAGAGAAATCTAAATTTTTGGAAAAGATATTTTAGGGAATAATTGAAGAAAAGTTGCTTGGCCTTGCTGGAGACCTAGATATTCAAATAGAAGAAGCTCTAATAACACCTGGGAAATTCATCACAGAAAGATCATTGCCTAGGCACATAGTCATCAGGTTACCTAAAGTTGAGACAAAGGGAAGAATGTGAAGAGCCGTGAGGCAAAAGCATCAGGTAACCTATAAAGGAAAACCTAACAGCAGATTTCTCAGCAGAAGCCCTATGAGCTAGAAGGAATCTGGGGTCTCATTTTTAGCTCCTTAAACAAAAGAATTATCAGCAAAGAATGTTGTATCCAGTGAAACAAAGCTTCATAAATGAAGAAAAGATACAATCTTTTCCAGACAAAAAAATGCTGAGAGAATTTGCCACTACCAAGCCAGGACTACAAGAACTACTAAAAGGAGCTCTAAATCTTGAAACAAAGAGGAACATTATATAATGCAAAAAGGACTAGTCCAACAGGAAAATATCACAATTCTATATATATATGTGTGCACCTAACACAGGAGCTCCCAAATTAATACAATAATTACTACTGGACCTGAGAAATGAGATAAACAGGCTGGGTGTGGAGGCTTACACCTATAATCCCAGCACTTTGGGAGCCTGAGGTGGGCAGATAACGAAGTCGAGAAATCAAGGCCATCCTGGCCAACATGGCGAAACCCTGTGTCTACTAAAAATACAAACATTAGCTGGGTGTGGTGGCACATGCCTGTAGTCCCAGCTACTCAAGTGGCTGAGGTAGAATTGCTTGGACCTGGGAGGTGGAGGTTATACTGAGCCAAGATTGTGCCACTGCACTCCAGCCTGGTGACAGAGCTAGACTCCATCTCAAAAAAAAAAAAAAAAAAAGAAAAAAGAAAAGAAAAGAAACGAGATAGAGAGCAACACAATAACAGTAGGGAAATTCAATACTCCAATGATGGCACTACACAGGTCCTCAAGACAGAAAGCCAACAAAGAAACAACAGACTTAAACTATACGCTAGAACAAATGGACTTAGATATTTACAGAACATACCACCCAACAACTTCAGAATATACATTTTATTCATCAGTACATGGAATATTCTCCAAGATAGATCATATGAGAGACCACAAAACAAATCTCGGCAAATTTAAGAAAATTAAAATTATATCAAGTATCTCTCAGACCACAGTGGAATAAAATTAGGAATTAACTGCAAAAGAAACCCTCAAATCCATGCAAATACATGGGAATTAAATAACCTGCTCCTGAATGATCATTGGTTCAACAATGAAATAAAGATATTTAAAAATTCTTTGAAATGAATGACAATAGTGACACAACCTATCAAAACCTCTGGCATACAGCAAAAATAATGTGAAGAGGAAAGTTCTGTGAACCTCAAAATTTTGAAAAAAGTCTCAGTTAATTTAGAGAGTTTATTTTGCCAACGTTGAGGACACACCTGCGACACAGCCTCAGGAAGGCCTGATGACACGTGCCCAAGGTAGTCAAGGCACAGCTTGGTTTCATACCTTTAGGGAGACATGAGAGCCATCAATCAATATATGTAAGAAGTACATTGGTTTGGTCTGGAAAGGCGGGACAACTTGAAGCAAAGGCAGGAAGACTGGAAGCAGGGAGGGAAACAGGGAAGAGAAAAGTGGAAAGCATTCCCCCTGAGAACTGGAAAAAGACAAGGATGGCCACTTTTACCACTTCTATTCAACACAGTACTAGAAGTCCTAGCCAGGGCAACCAGAGAAGAGAAAGAAATAAAGGGCATCTAAATTGGCAAAGAGGAAGTCAAATCGTCATTGTGTGCTGATGATATGATCATATACTTAGAAACCGTAGAGACTCATTCAGAAAGCTCCTGGAACTGGTAAATGAATTCAGTAAAGTTGTAGGATACAAAATTAATGTATACAAATCAGTAGCTCTGCTATATACCAACAGCGACCAAGCTGAGAATCAAATCAAGAACTCAACTCTTTTCACAATAGCTGCAAAAACAATTAAAATACTTAAGGAAATACCTAACAAAGGAGGTGAAACACCTCTACTAGCAAGACTACAAAACACTGCTGAAAGAAATCATAGACAACACAAATGGAAACACATCCCATGCTCATGGATGGGTAGAATCAATATTGTGAAAATGACCATACTGCCAAAAGCAATCTACAAACTCAATGAAATTCCCATCAAAATGGCACCATCATTCTTCACAGAATTAGAAAAAAGAATCCTAAAATTCATATGGAACCAAAAAAGAGCCTACACAGTTAAAGGAAGACTAAGCAAAAAGAACATATCTGGAGGCTTCCCATTACCTGACTTCAAACTATACTATAAGGCCATCATCACCAAAACAGCATGGTACTCGTATAAAAATAGGCATGTAGAGCAATGGAACAGAATAGAGAACTCAGAAATAAAGCCACATATTTACCACCAACTGATCTTCAAAAAAGCAAACAAAAAAACAAAGTGGAGAAAGGATACCCTATTTAACAAATGGTACTGGGAAAATTGGCAAGCCACATGTAGAAGAATAAAACTGGATCCTCATCTCTCACCTTCTACAAAATCAACTCAAGATGGATCAAGGACTTAAATCTTAAGACCTGAAACTGTAAAGACATTAGAAGATAACATCAGAAAAACCCTTCTAGACAATGGCTTAGGCAATGACTTCATGGCCAAGAACCCAAAAGCAAATGCAACGAAAACAATAAATAGATGGGACTTAATTAAACTAAAAAGCTTCTGTACAGCAAAGGAAATAATCAGCAGAGTTAACAGACAACTCACAGAGGGGGAAAAAGTCTTCGCAATTATACATCTGACAAAGGACTAATATTCAGAATCTACAAAGAACTCAAACAGATCAGCAAGAAAAAAACAAATAATCTCAGCAAAGAGTGGGCTAAGGACATGAATAGACATTTCTCAAAATAAGATATACAAATGGTCAGTGAGCATATGGAAAAATGCTCAACATCACTAATCATCAGGGAAACGCAAATCAGAACCACAGTGTGACATCATCTCACTCCTGCAAGAATGGCCATAATCAAAAAATAAAAAAATAATAGATGTTGGTGTGGATGTGCTGAAAAGGGAACACTTTTACCTGTTGATGGGGCTGTAAACTAGTATAACCACTATGGAAAACGGTGTGGAGATTCCTTAAAGCACTAAAAGTAGATTGACCACTTGATCCAGGAATCCCGTTATTGAGTATCTACCCAAAGGAAAAGAAGTCAGTACATGAAAAACATACTTGCATGAGCGTGTTTATAGCAGCACAATTTGCAATTGCAAAATTATGGAACCAGCCCAAATGCCCATCAGTCAATAATTGGATAAAGAAAATGTGACATATATATACCATGAAATACTACGCAGCCATAAAAAATAAATAAAATGATGGCATTTGCAGTAACCTGGATGGAATTGGAGACTATAATTCCAAGTCAAGTAAGTCAGGAATGGAAAACCAAACATCGTATGTTCTCACTCATATATGGGAACTAAGCTATGGGGATGCAAAGGCATAAAAATGACACATTGGACTTTGAGGACTTAGGGAAAAGGGTGGGGGGAGTGAGGGACAAAAGACTACACATTGGGTGCAGTGTACACTGCTTGGTTGACGGGTGCACCAAAATCTCAGAAATCATCACTAAATAACTTATTCATGTAATCAAACACCTGTTCCCCAAAAACGTATTGAAATAAAAAAATAAAATAAAATAATTAAAAAAAAATGGAGTAGACACCACTTAGGGTGGCTGCCTGACTCCAATTTCCTTTGCTCTAAAAGCTCTCCCAGTACACAGTGGTTTTTGCCAACCATCGTGTCCATGGTAAGAAGCCCTGCCTCCTGCTAGAGTTAGTAAATATTTGACTCAAACTGAGCCAGTCAAATTTTATGCCAGCATTGTGTAATTTGGAGCTGGGAATCTAAGGGCGTATAAACCTGCAAAGTTGAAATTATGAGCCCCACGGTGTATCAGTAGACAGACGCACTCTACAGCGACAGCCAGGAATCCCTGGGTGCAAAACCTCGGAGCTGCCCTGGTTGCCCTTCCAATGGAATCTTCCGTGATTCCATTCTATGGACCATTCATTGCAACATCCTCCAACTGGGAAAACAAACAAAAGGATAAACAGAAACAAAGTCAGGAAAATGCAAATCAACCTATTTCTGCAAGTCTCCTCACTAGGGAGAGAGGCAGGGCCATAAGCGGTAGTAAATTGAAGACTTTACGTTCACCCTATTTGGGGGCTGAGACTCAGGGTGACCACATAATGTATTTTCTAAACTGGATCAATTTGCAAGTAAAAGTGCGTTATTAATTATGTTGGAATAGGAGCTGCAGTCTGATATACGAGGACAAATGGTCACTCTTCCCTGATTGCACTTGATGCATCTTCCTCAATCCAAAATCTGTGATAGAAATAAACCAATCTGGACCTATTTTCAACAGGTAGCTGCAAATCAAAGGCAAAGGAGGGCTTACAAATGATGACCTTGTCTAGGAAAGTTTCTATGTGAAGGAGTCTGCAAAACAATGCAGGAAAGCACAACTTCCGTGAAATGAATAAAAAGCGGAGCACACAGGCCAAGCTGAAGGCAAGTCAGAAAAGGGAGCCGGAGGTTTTACGTCTCTCTGGCAGGAAGAGTTGCTTTCTGCACTGCACCAGAGCTGAAATGGTTGCTCCATTGTTCAACACCATTTTTCTTCCTATAAACACAGCAACATTCTTCTGGCAACAGCTTCAGGGTGCGAGCTTTCCAATTTTACATCCAATTCTGTGGTTTGCACATGCACATGAGCTAACTGGAATTCAGGGTGGGGTGTAAAACAGGGACAAAAACCAGAGCAATGCTCTAAAGAAGTCCCATCCAGTTCAGCGCTGTCCTGTGCAGCTGTCTCCCGAAGGCACCCAGCACGGCAGTGGGCTCAGGCTTTCTGACTTGTGACTGCTGGTAAAACAAGAGAGACCATCTCCTGTAGCGGAAGGTCTCTGATGGAAAAGATCCACAACCAACACAGAAAATACGTTCTTGAGGTAATTAAGGGGAAGATGACATTTCGAAAGGACTGAATACATGATGTCAATTGAGAAAAAAATACAGCTTCTTTTTTTTGTAAATAATTTCAATTCTCGTTCAAGGAGACATGCGGTAGAATTACACAATCGATAATTAAGATGGTCTGTAGTTGATGAAAACAAAGGGAAAAATGATAATAATGATAAAAACAGAATTCTATATCGAGCACTTAGGTGTTCCAGAGACCGTATTAAGCATGCTAGTTTAGTGGCTCATTGCCCACAGTGGTGGGAGGACGTCATATCTGAGCCTTACAAGTGAGGAGACAATACGTTTTCATAGCCAGTGCATGGTAGAGCTGGTAGGAATTTGCATCCGGCCAGTCTGAAGGAGGTGGACCACCATTCCAAACTACCACCGAGTCTTGGCTCCGACAGGGATCGAAACAGAAGCTTCTCGGAGCCCCACGTGTGCACACTGCACACTTAAGTCAGTGAACTGTGCAGCAGGCATTTACAGACCCTGTGAAGAGGACTCCTAATGGGTAATGTACCGATTGGATATTACTCCAAAATCAAGTGCGCTTTACATCCATGAACTAGAACCCCATTTACAGTAAATATAATTAACCCACCGAATATCCATGACTAGCCAGCTTTCTGCAGAGGAAGATTTAATAAAATGTTGTTTTTAAAATAAATATACTTTTTTTCCTAGGAGCCCACAGCTAATGTTAAAATATCTTTAATGGCCGGGCGCGGTGGCTCACGCCTGTAATCCCAGCACTTTGGGAGGCCGAGGCGGGTGGATCACGAGGTCAAGAGATCGAGACCATCCTGGTCAACATGGTGAAACCCCGTCTCTACTAAAAATACAAAAAATTAGCTGGGCATGGTGGCGTGTGCCTGTAATCCCAGCTACTCAGGAGGCTGAGGCAGGAGAATTGCCTGAACCCAGGAGGGGAGGTTGCAGTGAACCGAGATCGCGCCATTGCACTCCAGCCTGGGTAACATGAAACGCCGTCTCAAAAAAAAAAAAAAAAAAGAAAAATCTTTAATCAACTGTCAAGCAGCGGGGTCCGTAAGTCTCCTGTTCAGTAAGAGGGCGGAACTTTGTACTCAGTGTAAGTAAACTGAACAGTTTTCAAACTCTACATGGAAAATGGCTTTTCCCTGCTTACATCAAACAAGTAGACAATTTATCAACACATCACTTCTGACTATTTCACATCTGAGCTAGAGCCAAGGTTTAAAACCCCAGTCTGAGAAAGGCGTACATGCTCTCTGAAGGAAAGGTATACCGTTCTGACTTTGGCATACGTCCTCAGGAACGCGTTTACACTGAGAAGCCTGTGGTATGATGAAGGTCACTCGGCAGTGTGGCCTTTCCTCTGTTTGGCAGTGGGAGGCCACGAGAGCCAGAATTCTCACGAGCAGCAGCGGCTGGGCAGCACTTGGAAGCAGATGTGGCACAAGTCTCCCCATGCGGCTTCGCTGTTGACTCTCAGGACATCTATCCTGGGACTCCCCGCACCAAGAAGACCTTGAGGTGAGATAAATAGGCATCTTTTCTTCAACATATTAAACAAAAGCGGATAACTCGATGGAGTAGCAGCAAGTCAAGGCCACTTGCTTTTAGAAATGTGGCCTTATAACGTGAAGGTGAATTGGAACATCTGGAAATATTTTTGAAAATAAATCACTACTCAACTGAAACATTAAATAACATTTTTATTTGGCAAGTGATCTATCTTAGCATTACTTAGAAATGAACTCCTGGCAAACCACAAACTTAATGCTCTCCGATGAGATCAGCACATAATTTGCTGTATTTTTAGGATTATTGTGCTTGACCTATTTCAAGAGTTTGGCCTGGCAGGAAATGAGTTTGGGGTGAAGTGGGGATGACAGGCACTAGGATTTCTCATAGTAGATTTATCAATCAGTATTCAAATGGAGAACAGCATAAAGTCAGGAAACCTTACAGGAAATTGTCTACACATACTTGGTTAAGAATTTTATTCCCATAAAACCACAGTTAAAGTAAAAAACATGTGAAAAGCCATGTTTGATGGAAGTAGAGACGCTCTATAAAAAGAAACAGGAAAGCCCCAGAGTGGAATTAAACACACAAACTCACATTTACTTCAAAGAAAATAGAATAACTGTGTCAAGGCCTCATACGATGGGAACCTCCTCTTTGCAGAAAAAGCAATGTTTCCTGTTTTGGGTTTTCACTATGTTTCTAAAAATCCCTGGGAACAGAAAGTGTGATTTCTGATCATTCTTCAAACACCATATGTATGACAAAAAGTAGCATTTCCGTGTGTGTGTGTGTGTGTGTGTCTTTGTGAAATGCTTTGGCCAACACAAAAAATTAGTGGCGTACATCAAATATTTTTGTGTGTGGAAAAATTTAAAAAATCATAAACAAAATGATACTACAATGACAATAATGCAAAGATATGCTAACTTGAGAATAGCAGATAAAATGTGTTTACAAACAAATGAGCCAGAGTCCTGTAGGAGGGGCTGAAGCACATTGTGTTGACTTTATGTATTTTTAAATTAATAGCCCTTGAGATCTTAGGAGTACTCTGTGGACTAACCTGGATTTTGAAATTTCCTCTGAAAAAGAACTCTGATCAGCAAGAATTATAGGGGTTTTTCTGTCTGTGTAGAAGCGTTTCTTCAATGATTCATTTCGTTGTTTTGATAGCCTCAATGAATTGGTAAGAAAATATTTAAGATGGATAAGAACTCATTTTCTTAGGAAGAAGAAAACATTTCTGGAAACTTGGAAACACCCATTGAGCATGTGTAAGGAAGTGAAATAATCTTTTATAACGTGTATACCAGTAGGACACAGAATGATATTCTGTTCTTTGTGAAAAGGTGGCAGGAAGGATTCCCAACTCACTGCTGAAGGAATATCTTGCCGTCTAAACAGATGGTTTAATCTGTCTTCCTTAGTAGAACATTCACCAGTAAGAATGCTAAAGGCAGTCTAACTATAGAGAACAGTGTGATTTTATTTATGTGTCCCTAAGAATGTCTTTATTCTAAATGCAGAGTGTACTGTAATTTTGTAAGTGGCTTTGCTCCTGCAGTTGCTGGGGTCTAAGTGAGTTCACCCATCAGATCTGAGAACTTATGCCCAGCACTAACTTTACTTAGAAACATTTTCACATCTGTCTGGGGTCTTTCACCAGAGACCTTTAAAACCAAGATGAAAATCGATTTTAATACATTGAAATGTATTCAACTTGAGCAAATTAAGACGTATTAGTAGTCAAATTGTCATTTGCTTCACTTGATTTCCTCTGTCTAGTTATCTGCTAACTTTGATAATATTTGTAAATAGAAAGATTAACTAGCATTTATTGACTGCTTAACCAAATGTTAAGAAAATTGCTATAACTGGCCGGGCACGGTGACTCATACCTGTAATACAGGCATTTTGGGAGGCCAAGGCAGGTGGATCATTTGAGCCCAGGAGTTTGAGACCAGCCTGAGCAACACAGTGAGACATTGTCTCTACAAAAATTAAACAAAAAATTAGCCGGGCGTGGGTTGCATGCCTGCAGTTCCAGGTACTCAGGAGGCTGATATGCGAGGATAGCCTAGGAGGTGGAAGTTGTGGTGAGCCGAGATTGTACCACACTGTACCAGCCTGGGCAAGGTTAGTGAGACCCTGTCTCAGAAAGATTGCTATAGTTGAGTATTAAATTTAGCCGAGACAAAAAGATGCCACAAGAAACGTATAACGATTATTGGAATATTTTTTTAAATATCTTGATGGAGGCCGGGCACAGTGGCTCACTCCTGTAATCCTAGCACTTTGGAAGGCCAAGGTGGGCAGTCATGAGGTCAGGAGTTCGAGACCAGCCTGGCCAACGTGGCGAAACCCTGTCTCTACTAGAAATACAAAAATTTGCCAGGCATGGTGGCACAGGAGCTACCTGGGAGGCTGAGGCAGGAGAATTGCTTGAATCCGGGAGGCGGAGGCTGCAGTGAGCTGAGACTGTGCCATTGCACTGCAGCCTAAGCAACAAGAGCAAGAAAACATCAAAAAAAAAAAAAAAAAATCTTGGAGGAGAAAAGCATGTTTCTGGCCATATCCTTTAAACAAATATTGCCCTATAAATTTTGCTTTGACAAATATTTCAGTGCCTATTTGTACCAAGTCTATTGTGGGCAAAGGTGGATATATCAGTGTACAAAATAGGTGAAACCCCTGTCCTTTTGCATTTTGTAGGCAAACCACTAATAAAACATATAGGATGTCAGATGATGCTATGAGGAAAAATTACAAAAGAAGTGGCAGAGGGTGAGGTGTGTGGGTCTCCAGGATGGGCTGGCCAGGCCTCACCAGAAGGCGACACTTGAATTCCCATTGCAAGGGAAGTGAGGAAATGAACCATCTAGAGAAAGAACATTTAGGGTGCAGCACGCAGCCACACAAAGGCCTGGAGCTAGTACAGTAATACGAGATCTTTTCATTTGAGAATCTTCCACACGACCTATATCGTAATGTCCTTACAGAGAGTGCAAATGAAGTTGAGCCTATGCTATTTAACAGGAATATTTTCCTTAGATACCTGAGCAGATACTTTATTTGGGACTGATATCCAAGGAGGTGGCTGGAAAAGTCAGACAAAAAGGAGAAAAGTCAGAATAGGGTATGCCCATGAGCGCGTTACTGGGCGCACAGCTAGGCCTCCATTCACCGGGACCCCATTCACACAGAGCATGTCTCACTGTATAAAGGCAGCTGGGCACTTACTTTTCATTATCATTTTTTTTGCAGAGACCAGGGGTTTCACCATGTTGGTCAGGCTGGTCTCGAAGGCCTCAAGTGTTCCTCCTACCTTGGCCTCCCAAAGTGCTAGAATAACAAGCGTGAGCTATAGCTCCCGGCCCCAAGGAATTCATTCACTGCATTTTCTTTCCCATTGGTTGAGGATTTTCCTGGGCATTTTACCCTTCACCACCTCAAAGTTTCTGATGGTTGGGTGTCCCCCCAACTTCAGGGAGAGCCCAGAGGACGCAGGGCAGAGAGATGCCTGGCAGAAACCTGCGGACGAGGGCTCACCACGCAATGCATCGTGGGTGGCTGTGGAAAAGAGAGCAGTTACTGTCACTTCCCGCTCAGCGTGGATAGTGTGACATGAAACAGGCAGTGTGGCTACGGAGTTGACAGCGTGTTATTACAATCTGGAAGCCCCACTTCCCTCTCTCGAGCAGCAAGCTGATATGCACACTCACCAAAGAGGCTCTTTAAGGTGCCACCAGGCAACGCCCTTTAATTTTAATTTTGTGCAAAAAAAATCTGGATTTGTTTTAAAAAATTAAGAAAACCTTGTTGAAATCAAGGAGATTTATCAAAGAAGCAGTTTGACTTTAAAAATCTCAGTAGACTCCAGCTAGCTGGAATAGCGTTAGATCTTCTCTGACATCTCAGGAGAAACCCTTGAAAATATACCTCAAATACCTAAATGTGTGACGTGTAAAGGGAGTTACCGGCTAACATTGGAAGATCCCGGGGCTCAGTCCTCACTCCTCTTCTCTGTCTACAGCCACACGCTTGCTGCTGTCCCCTCCTCTGATGGCTGTAAATTCTGTCTGCCTGCTGCTGTCCATGAACGGAAGCCTGCCGGGGACTCTCTCCTGACCTGGGGGCCCCGATGTCCACCTGCCAGCTTGGCAGCTCCTGTGGATGTTTCATGATCAATATTCCCAACAGTGAAATCCTGAACACTCCTCCCCAAATCCGCTCCACGCACCGCCTTCCATGTCCCTTGCGGTGGCAACTGCATCCACGGTGGGCCTGTGGGCCCCCCTTTCTTTGACTCCCCAGCTCCAGTCCCCCAGCAAGGCCAGCTGGCTCTGCTCTCCGCACGGCCAGGATCAGCCCATGCCTCAGGGCCCTCACTGCCAAGCCCACACATGATGCTCAAAGAGATGCTCGCATACGTCCAAACATTTAAAATTTATAAATCAAACCCACAAACTTTGTTAAGTAAAAAATTGTTTAAATAAACAACTTTAAAAGTACATTTAAAAAGTTCTCCTTCCTTGGTAGAGATGCCTTCCTAATGATGTAGAAGGCAAAGTTCTACAGAGCTTGGGACTCCTGAATTTCCCTGATAGGAGGTATATGGGACTGAGGGTGAAGGGGGCAGCCTGCCCATGGCCTACCCCCTGGCTTCCCCTCCCGGCTCTGTGTGCACCCCTGGTACCCCATCCACATATTCACTTCCACACACACGTTCCTCACACCAGTCTCAGGGATATGCACGCTCACTTCGGTCTTCCCCAAATTGTAGTTGCCCATATAGCAGATTTGTTTCTTTCATCTTATCTTACATTTTCAATTCACTATGCTTCATTTCTGTTTCTTTCTTTAACCTTCCTCTGAACAGTTCAAAATTTCTCTATACCCCGAAAGCTGTCACGCTCTGATTTTGCTCATAGTTGTTCTCATATTGACAGCTGACTTCTTGGCTGGCTCACACTTGCGCTTTCATTCTCCTGACACTGTTTCAAGATTATTGCTGTTTATGCCTGTTCTCGAAGCAGCTGAAGACCGTAGCACACTCTCATCTGCCGGGTGCGAGTCCAGGGCATTGGGTTTGGGGTGACTGATGTGTGGAAGTCATTGCTGGTGTGTGTGTGTGTGTGTGTGCGCGTGTGTGCGTGTGCGTGCGTGCATGTGTGCGTGCGTGCGTGTGTGTGTGTGCACCAAGAGCAGTAATGGGCTGTGAGCTTCCCATGTTCCATGCCAGCTCCTAAGCCAAGGCAGCACTGGGCAGGGCATGGGAGGTGATGCTGCCCAGCTCTGGATGGACCAAGCCCCAGACTCTGACAGCAGCTCTCTACCAAGTCTCCTGTGGAAAATGTGAGGGATTGCAGGGGGTGCAGAGAACACTTAAGTTCATATCCCCAGGATGGTCAGCCCTTCTGTTCCCAACACCTGTCCCCAACACCTAAATTGGAATTGAATCATCTCCTGTCTCTGCCTTACCTGTTTATTTCAGGTGCAGAGCATTGTTCTGTACTTTTGACCTGCTGCATTCTCTCTGGAGTCACTGGAGACAGGTTGGCGGGAAGGGGTGGCTGTCTCTGTTTTACTTGAATTCTCCCCCACACAGACAGGCTATATGTTGAAGGTGTGTGGCCCGAAATGCATTGGGAATAAAACTATTAAATAAGCCACGCTGCTTATAAGCAATACTCCAAACTACCACTGTGGGTGGGGAAAATTAATGTCACTACCCAGAAAGTATTGTGACAAACTTTTTGAGACATCTACTTCAAAATCAGTTTATTCAAAAGAGATTAACATGTTTACTCCCACGCCTGCCCTACAGACCTATGCCGTCAGTGTGCCAGGGAAGGCCCAGGGAAGAAGTGCTCCGAGATCACAGACAGTCAGTCCCCCGCGGTGTGAGAGACCCACCTCGCAGTGAGGAAAACAGTGCGTTTTAAAGGAGCACAAGGCCCCGGCAATGTTCATGAAAGCTGCTCTTCAGTGGATCTTTCAGGAAGTGATGCATAAAGATGATGGACTTTCTATAAGCAGTTACAAAATGTTCAGTCTTCTGACTAGGTCAAGAGGGAAAAAAAATCCCAGACACAGGTTATACATCTGTCTGCACTGGTGGGATGCTCCCATCCCCGCGAGGGGACCCCAAGCTTGGGAGCTCCCAGCTGGCACTGCCAAGTAAGAAGCTCCTCCTAAAAAACGCAGTCTCCAGCGGGCTGTTTAGCCTGGGTGTGCCACATGTTGACACTCTGCCCGAAAAACAGCTGTTTTAACTAAAGTGGAATATTCCACACAGCATTGATACAAAAGCAAAATACCTCTTTGTCGTAGACATTAGTGGAAAATACAGGCTTCTCTCTTTGTCAGTTCTATAAATGTAGAAACAAAATACAGAAAACATAAAGCCTAATGCACAAATTGGAAAGCCTGTTTATGTTGTGACATCATGTTACATTCAAATTACAGAGACAATTCACCGGAAATGCTCATTGCTGAGACCAGTTTGTTTCTGAAGAGACCATGGATGTTGGCAAACCCTCAGCTGCATGTAAGACAGACGATGGGCATCTCAGGTCGGGTTCCACACCCAGGGTTATCCGGGAGGCAGCTCCTGTGGGCTCCAAGCACCAATTGTTAAATGCACAGGAATTCTATGAGCAAGTTGTTAATTGTTTATAGCTTGCCATCATCCATGGCAGGAAACTTTACACCACAGAAATCAGCAAATTCTGCAAATCACAGTAGTTGCTGTTGTTGTTGAAATTGAGAAAGCATGTTTCCACCACCATGCCACCTTCTAGGAGAAGGAGGGTAAAATGTGGATAATTACTACAGGGTGATCGCGCCGCTTGGAGCAGTCAGATACATCATCCAGAACAGCATACGGTACCGGGAACATTTTTAAAAGCTGCCTGCTAACATGTTTCGGTCTCTGAATTTGGTTGGATTATTCAAGATTCACATCCTGCATATTGTTATAATTATCATTTCAGCCTAAGAATTAGCTAGCCGACGTTTCGTCTCCTATATGTCAGAAAAACTTGCCATGACTGGTTACCATGCTTTCAAAGGACATCTAGTGGAGAGGCAGCAAAAAGGAGCAGGCCAGGAAATTGCTCAGACGGATTAGAAGAGAAAGTTGTCAGCAACCTTGTCGGAAGTCCTAGTCACCTTCCGACCAGTTCCGACTCGGCAAGCCGCGCAGGAGCGCACCCACCAAATCCAGGGGAAGGCCTGGTAGGTAGTGAGGGAAGGTGCCAGTCCAGCACCCTCAGCTGAGATGTGAGTCAGTGAAAGACAGAAATAGGCTCCCCTGACTCAGCCACATTGTGCAAAGGCAACAACCCAGTGGCTAAGAGCCAAGTGTGATTTTTCATGGAGAGAAAATATAGACGCAAGAGCACATGTAGGAGTTTTTCCATTTATCTCACAAATTATCCTGATTTAATTGACCCAGGCATCAAAAAGCCAGTACTCAGAGAAAAGTGGCAGGCAATAGCATAAGGGAGAGAGTGAGATAGATTTGCAGACGTCAGAACGTCAAGGAGGCCAGGCCTGAAGACCCAGAAAAAGATGTAGAATAATTATCTGAGCAAGAGAGATCCATCTGAGACTTAGTGAAGGAAACAGGGGCATTGAGTTACAATCCAAGGGCAAATGCAAGAAGGATTAGGGCCATCTTTCAAGTAACTTTATTCCAGGCAGAAATTTCTGCATATCAAGTAATGTCTGAGAGAATGGTCCAAACTTATTCTGGGGGAAAAAATAAGTAGTTTTGTTTAGATGCAAAGGAAAGACACAGTAATAAATGAAAGCAAAGTGTACGAATGCAGGTATGAATGAAGAAACTGGAGAAGCCCTGCCCTGGAGTGTGGCCCTGTGCCAGCCAGCAGCTGCTGGGGTTGGCATTGCGCTGTGGCTGGTGAAGAATCTGCCTCTGACTGCAAGTTCACCTCTTACCATAGCCTTCCCTGATGCTAGCCTCTGATGGTTCTGATTTTTCTGCCAGAGCTGCCCTGAGTTTTCTCTCTCTGCTTTTTAGATTTCCTTGGCTATTTTAAAGGGAAAATTAAAAAGAATAAGATGCTATATCCTGTTCTAAAACATTTTCAGGAAGGCCACTACAAATTGCATTTGTGAAGAAATAATAAGTGGATTCAAAGGATTAGGCATGTATTTCTATTCAGCCCACAGCCTAGCAGAGCCAATAAAACCAAAGTCAAGTCCCAGTTTCAGGTGGAGGCCTCTCGAGTCATGACATCCCTTTTAATGATGTTAGGCTTATTTATATTCAGGAGGTGGATGGAAGAACATGGTTTGTGGATGTTACCATTTTCGTTCCATTAGGAAACAGTTTTATATTCCTTGACTACCAAACAACCGGGCTAAAAGCTTGAAATTAGCAATCCTTGTCATAAAGACAGAAGGGTATTACCTTGAAATGGGGGAGGAAGAGTATTTCATTAATTCAACAAATTATTATGGAGCAACTGTTTGAAACAGTTACGCTGTCAGATACTGGAGTATGTAAATGAATGAGACAAATTCACCACTCTGGAGGGACCCGAGGGACTGCTGAGGAAGACATCTGGAAAGGTTGTTACCATCCAGGTCAGTGAGATTTCATGTGAGTAACGTACGTAATCACATGAAATGCGGAGTTACTGAATGCCCATGACGTCCTCACATCAGAAGGCTAGCTTACTGATGTGCAGAGCTGGCTAGTCACCAGAAGTGGAGAAATCAACTGTATAACAACTCTAATTCATTCAGGCAGAACATAATAAAAGGAACTCTTAACGGTTAGTTAACAAAAAGCATCCTGGAAATGCAGAGGGGAACTGCACATGGTCTGGAGAATTGGGAAGGGTGTCCTGGGGAGAATATTTTTGTTGTCAAAATACGAGTTGGCCAGAGAGGGACGATATAAAATTGAAAGGTGGTTAGAAACGGCACAGTGAGTGTGGAGACCACAGGCCATTCTGTTTCTGGATCGTGACGTGCAAGGCACAGCTGGCAATGGCAGTCTGAGAGGGAGGGCTCTGTGTGTGCTGGTAGCATTCATGGATTTCTTATGTGGGCAATGGCAAGGCACTAAAAGCGACGAAGCCAGACAAATTTCCCTTTAAAGGTGAGGGCCCAGACCCCAGGGTGGAGGACAGATTTAAGAGGGACAAGACTTGAGACTAGAGATGCTTTTGGAGGCTACTGAGTTGTCTAGGTGAGAGCGAGGGATCGGACCGGAGCAGCAGCAGAAGAGGAAAAGTGAGTAGAATGGAGAAATACTCATGAACGGAAATTGGCAAGACTTCCAGGGATAGAGAAGGTGATGGAAAAGACAGAACTTCTGAGTTTTGATAACTGGTGACAGCCCCCACCAGCCACAGCGAAGTACAGCAAAGGCAGGGACTAAAGAGGTAAATGATGATGTCATTGGAGACACGAGAGGAACAGTGATGATTCCCCAGAGGCAATGAGGTTCTTGTCTCTGCGGCCTGAGGAAGGGCAGAACTGGAGAGCAGGACTGGAGAGTCAGAGAAACAGGCAAAGAATCCAAAGAGTGCTCGTGACATGAATTAAGGGGAGTATGTGGAGCAGATAAGCCGGGAGCCAAGAATTTAAGTTCTGAGCCAAGAAAAAGAAAGGAAGCTATGGAAACACTAGAGATACCTCTAACGTTTGGGGACAGGCATTTGGGGGTGACTGGGCCTGCTGCCCTCAACTTTCTTGAAGAAGTAGGATACAGAGTGGCCTGCTAGCACACGTGAGGGGTATCTTGAGGTGAAAAAGACAAGTCTTAAATAGATACGATTCTTAATTTTAAAACAAATTCAAAAAAGAAAAAAAGAAAATTCTCCCCAAAGACAATTAGAAGAATGAAGTGAAACCATGAGGCCAGCTGAATGCTGAGAACGTGCATCTTCAGTGGCGCAATCCTGCCACGCTGCGTCGTGATCCTTCTCCCACGCTGGCCATCAGCCACTAAGGTTGGAAGAGAGAATGCTGACCTGAGCACAGACACTGCTGGATTCCCCTGGGCTGTGTGAGGAGAGGCAGGATAGTGGGGAGGGAGGGGGGCGGGTGGGTTCACCTGGGGTGCAGAGGGACTCCAGGCCAGGCCAGACCAGACAGAGCGTGCTGTCACTTAGAACCGCAGTACTTTCTAATTGGCTGTGTTTATCAAAGCTATTTCCCTCCTCTTCCTCCTCATCTGACATTGGTGTCTCCCACTTATGAAAGTTGTCCTTAGCTCTTCCATGGTTAAGAACTTATTAATACTTATTTCATTACTCTTATCCCATGATAATTTTCCTTTTATCTGGGGTTATCTCCCAAACACTAATATAAGCCTGATACATGAACAGCAATTCCATTCTATCTTGCTCACCAAAAATATTTCTGAAGAAATCGTTAATGTGTTCCACCCCGTAGAACCAAATTAGGAATGTTGAAAAGTCTTCCAGCCATTTGTCCCATGTTAACCTAATTCAAGCCATTTCATGTTTTATGAGTGTGGTTACACAACACATAACCGTCTAATTGGCTTAGCTCCTCCCCTGAAAGTAATTTGAAAACGTTTCCCTGAGGTCAGGAGCTCCTCTTGCGTGTTAGTTCTCAGACTGAAACATGCGTGAACTTCAGAAGAGTGGCCACCAGGAAGGGGAGTAAACCAAGTTCAGAGGGCAAAGGGTGACTGGGAAAACAGTCTAGAGTCTGGAGATGTCCGATTCCTGGACATAAATGAACGACTTTGCAGACCTTCACCCCCAGTCGTCCACCCTTGCATCTGCCCCTGCATGGGAGAAAAGGCTTGGGCCGTGCGAAGTTCTGTCCCTGAAATGTTCCCTCAGTGTCCCACACTTATCTGGAAATCCACCACAGGGAGGATGGTTTAAAACGTGCGTATTTGCCAGTATGTGTAAACGTTCCAGTCGCGGGCAGCCCGGTGTGAACGAGTCTCAGACGAGATCTGCCTCCTCCTAACCTGCTGGCCACATCGTCACACACTGGCCGTGCTCGCGGTGGGCGTTTGCTGTTCTTCGGTTAGCACAGTCCCATGGTTCACCGTTTTTCTAAAAGTGAGTTTGGGCCTGGGAGAGACGAAGGCTGAACGATGAGAAGCTAAAACGTCCGAGAGCTCTGTGATGTCCAGCGCCCTGGCGCGGCCTGGGTAGTGCGGTGTGCTCACACACCCTCCCACCCTCAGCGTGGATGGGACAGGGGACACCACACAGCCGCCTCCGTTCTGCTGGCGGCCTCAGGCATTCAGTCAAAATTAGCAATGCTTGCACACGGCCTTTCTGTGCCCACAATACTCCGTCTTCCTGATCATTCTGTCCCTTGCTACTCTGCTAACCCTGGGCAGCTTTGGGCCTGGGTCCCTTCTTGCGTCTTGACTGACATTTCAGTGGTTACTCCCCACGTTGGTACACATGCCTGCCTGGGGCTGGCCATGCCTTTTCTTGATTGGCTCTCCCCTGAGGCCTGTGCTGCCCTGACCAGCATTGGTCAAGACATATAGGCCTTGATGAGACAAACTACCCAGATCTTCTCTGAGTTAATAGCTCATGCATTCATTTTATAGACATCAATTGGTGGGACAGCAGCTTGATGCCAGGCTCTGCGTTAGGCCTGGGAATAGCAACATACAGAGACAGTGGTCTCTGCCTTGGAAGGTCTCTGAGATTGCAAAGACACACAGACTGCAGTGACAATAACCCGTATTTGCACTTGTGAAAATGGTCTGATTATTCGGGAGCTGGCAGCTGGAGTCTTTTCTGATGTCCCAGCACATAATTTTGTGATTTTTAGCTGGCCTGCAAATACAAACTTAGAGGTTGCCAACAGGATCTCTTAACCTCCACGAAACCCAAATGGAGGCAAGGAAGTGAGCAGAAAGGAAGTTGGAAATGCGTGTTCCTACGTGATGGTGAGCTCCATCCGCATCCATGGTGCTCAGGATGCCACGCAGCAATGGCAGCACTTGGGCATCTGCCTTGGCTGAACACGGAGCTAGAACTGCAGCTTTAAAAAAAAACAATCAGCTATGAAAACCTGGGAAAAATAGAGCTTTTGGAATGCCACTCTGGTTTGCATAATTCTGGAAAAAACAAAACAAAAGAACAGTGTTTTGGCATTTGTCCTCAATAACTTGTTTATAAAAAGTACTTGAGATACAGCCTAGCGCCTAGAGTAAATGAAAAGATTAAATAAGTGTCTACTAGAGCTACTTTATGTGATAGCACGGGCCAAGTCCAGGTCCTGATATCACAGCGCTGCTTCCACGAGAAAATGTAATTCGACTTCTGTCCATTCAAATACAGCCCCTTTCCTGATGCATGTGTGCAAGAGAATATCCTCTGGTTCAACACGTCCTTGTTGAGACAGACCTCAGCAGGGACATGCATGCCTGGCCCTGCCTTCCCTGGAAACTGGGGGTCACCTGAACTGGATGTCATTACCAAAGAAAAAACCTTAAAATCAGTGCTCACCCAGGTCTAATACAGGGCAGAGTGATCATTAGGCATCCCTTGAAATGGGGATTCTTTGTCTTAGTCCAGTGCTTTTCTAGAGGAGAAGGCTGGGTGCTGCCTGGGAGAGAAGGGAGAAAGGTGGTCCCTGTCAGCTGTTCTTATCTTCTCTAAGACAGCAGCCTCTGGGAGCAGCCCTGCCTCGCTGCAGACAGATTAGTGACCAGGTATCTCTCAAGCATGGTCACTGCAATGGTCTAACGAAGTATTTTTTTCAACATCAGAATGTCCTGAAAGCCTTGGGTGATCGCATTACACAACCATCTTGCCAGCTTTCCATGATGATGGACTATTGCCCGCGAACGGCTTGGTGGCTCGGGGGTGGCACCACAACTTGCTTAATCCGATACTGATGAGAAACTGATGTTCTGCTCAGAGACGAGGCTGAAAACAGACCCTCTGCTTTCTCTGTGTCCTGGTGAGTCTCAGGTTACACCAGTAAGTAACCTCTCTTCTCTATTAAAGAACCATGCAGAAGTAGCTCAGGAAATTACTGTTTAATCATGTAATACCCAGATTGCTCAAACAGTAATCTAAAGAGAGAATTTTTATGCTGCATTTAATATTTTATTATTTTAAGAACATGCTGCCTTGTGTATAGCAGAATGTCTGCAAACATTTGTGGACTCATTGATTATAGAATTAAACTATTTACCTTTTTTTTTGAGATGGAGTCTCGCTCTGTCGCCTAGGCTGGAGTGCAGTGGTGTGATCTCAGCTCACTGCAACCTCTGTCTCTCGGGTTCAAGCAATTCTCCTGCCTCAGCCTCCTGGGTAGCTGAGATTACAGGCACCCACCACCATGCCTGCCTAACTTTTGTATTTTTAGTAGAGACGGAGTTTCACCATGTTGGTCAGTCTGCTCTCGAACTCCTGGCGTCAGGTGATCTGCCCACCTCAGCCTCCCAAAGTGCTGGGCTCACAGGTAAGCCATCATGCTTGGTTAGCTATTAACATGTTTAAAAGAAACATCAAGAATTAGGCTTACTGCTGCTTTTAAAAATATACATCAATGCTTTTCTGACTGTGAAAAATTAAGTTCTAGAAATTATCCTGCATCATTTTTAAAGGGCATGTATAAGGAAATGCACGATACAGTCAAAATCTTAAAAATATCAGCGCAAGGTGGAGATGGCATGACAAACATTGCAAAAGAAGAAATAAATGCAGACCAGGGCTGGCCGTCCACTCACCAGCTGGGGCACTGCTGTTGGAGAACTTGATTGACCCATATTGAGAAAATTCCTATTATTGTTGTTACTCTAGTTTTCATCCGCAAAATACACATCAGAGTCAATTGATAAGGGGAAAATAATATTTTTTTCCTGGAAATCTTCATCAGTTTTCTCAGTGTTTATAAAGAATCAAGGAAGAACAAGAGGCTTCAAATACAATAGAAAATATTTCATTCAATAAAAGCTCTTAGAGGAAATCATTGCAGCATGGCCTTCCTGGCTTCAAGTGTTCTTGGGAAGAAATTGCACATCCATCTGTGATGGCTTGACAAAACATGTCTGCCTAGGAGGAGAACAGGCCAAACTCATCCATTCTTAAGGTTCCTCTCGTATTAAAGTGATCATAATCCATTTTTAATTGGATTTTTATGAAAGTAGCTATCGAATGGTTCCAAAGTTGTGACCAGCCCTCGCATCATAAACATCTTAATTTGCAAAGCACCAACCCTGGTTCTTGGAAAGCAGGGAGATTGTGTCAACAGGATTGCCCAGTGGGCGGCCTGCAAATACAAACTTAGGGGCTGCCAACAGGATCTCTTCGACATCCGCGAAACCCAGAAACTGTTCACAGCATCGTATCGTCTTTGTGTGTGCACATTTGCCGGAGAAAGGATCAGTCTCAAAGAGGTGCCGATTCTAAAGCTGTCCCCCTTGGGAATTCTGTGAACAGCACTGTGCTCTATTTGACGGCCCCCAAACAATGTAACCTCTTTTTTTTTATTTTTTCTTTTCTTTCTTTCTTTTTTTAAGATGGGGTTTCACCATGATGGTCAGGCTGGTCTTGAACTCCTGACGTCAGGTGATCCACCCACCTGGCCTCCCAAAGTGCTAAGATTACAGGCACGAGCCACCGCACCCAGCCATAACCTCTTAAATCTCTGTATCTTTCATTACATTGAGATTACCTCTTCCCCTTACTTGTGGGACTCATTAAATAGAAGACTCCCTCTGCGTGTCTCCCCATGACATCCACCCTGGCCCCTCCAAGCAAATGGACAGCTGTCTCCTCTGCCCACTTGGCTACTGCGGCGGTGCTTACCCACACTGTGGGGGATTCACGTGTGCTGGGCTCCTGCTTACCTCCGGGCCCAGCCTTTAGCATGGTTTCCGGAATTAAGACCAAATAATATGTATTAAATGGAAGGGATTTGATGACTCTCCTATCCCCCCATTTCTTCCACTCATAAAGCTGGCCAGTTTCTTTTTCTATTTGTTTTTTGCCTGTGCTTACCTTTGTCTTATTTTTTGTTTGTTTTTAAGTTCAGCGGTACCTGTGTAGGTTTGTTATACAGGTACACTTGTGTCATGGGGGTTTGTTGTATAGATTATTTCTTCACCCAGATATTAAGCCTAGTACCCATTAGTTGTTTCTCCTGATCCTCTCCCTCCTGCACCCTTCACCCTCTGATAGACAGGCCCCAGTGCATGATGTTCATCTCTATGTGTCCATGAGTTCTCATTGTTAGCTCCCATTTATACGTCAGAACATTTGGTATTTGGTTTTCTGTTCCTGCGTTAGTTTGCTAGGGGCAATGGCCTCCAGCTCCATCCTTGTTCCTGCAAA
This sequence comes from Cebus imitator, assembly GCF_001604975.1. Taxonomy (NCBI): domain Eukaryota; kingdom Metazoa; phylum Chordata; class Mammalia; order Primates; family Cebidae; genus Cebus; species Cebus imitator. The sequence goes on from NW_016107901.1 coordinate 891,270, forward strand.
AAGCATGATCTTGCTCCTTTTTATAGTTGCATAGTATTTCTTGGTGTATATGTGTCTTGCTATTGTGAATAGTGCTGCACTGAACATACACACGCATGTGTCTTTATATTAGGATGATTTCTATTCCTTTGGGTATATACCCAGTAATGGGATTACTGGGTTGAATGGTAGCTTTGTTTTTTGGTCTTTGAGGAGGAGTTCCCCACTGTCTTCCACAATGGTTGAACTAATTTACACTCCACCAACAGTGTATAAGTGTTCCTTTTTCTCTACAACCTCGCCAGCATTGGTTATTTTTTTGACATTTTAGTAATAGCCATTCTTACTGGTATTCAGTGGTATCTCATGGTGGTTTTGATCTCAAATGATCAATGATGTTGAGCTTTTTTTCATGTTTGTTGGCCTCATGTAGATCTTCTTTTGAAAAGTGTCTGTTCATGTCCTTTGCCTGCTTTTTAGTGGGGTTGTTTTTTTCCTGTAAGTTTGTTTAAGTTCTCTATAGATGATGTTGGAAATTAGACCTTTGTCGGATACATAGTTTGCAAAAAATTTTCTTCCTTTCTGTAGGTTGTCTGTTTACTCTGCTGATAGTTTCCTTGGCAGTGCAAAAGCTCTTTAATTTAACAATGAAATAGGTCCCATTTACCAACTTTTGATTTTGTTTCAATTGCTGTGGCATCCTCATCATGAAATATTTGCCCGTTCCTATGTCCAGGATAGTATTGCCTAGGTTATCTTCCAGAGTTTTTATACTTTCGGGTTTTTCCTTTAAGTCTTTAATCCATCTTGAATTGATTTTTGTATATGGTATAAAAAAGGGGTCTAGTTTCAGTTTTCTGCATATGGCTAGCCAGTTGTCCCAGCACCATTTATTGAATACAGAGTCCTTTTCCCATTGCTTGTTTTTGTGAGGTTTGTTGAAGATCAGATGGTGGTAGGTGTGCAGCATTATTTCTGGGCTCTCTATTCTTTTCCATTGGTCTATGTGTCTGTTTTTGTACTAGTACCATGCTGTTTTGGTTACTGTAGCCCTGTAGTATAGCTTGAAGTTTGGTAGCATGGTGCCTCCAGCTTTGTTCTTTTTGGTTAAGATTTCCTTGGCTATTTGGGCTCTGTTTTGGTTCCATATGAATTTTAAAAATGGGTTTTACTAGTTCTGTGAAGAATGTCAATGGTAATTTAATAAAAATAGCATTGAACCTGGTAATTTAATAGAAATAGCATTGAATCTGTAAATTGCTTTGGGCAGGATGGCCATTTTAATGATATCGATTCTTCCTATCAATGAGCATAGAATGTTTTCATATTTGTTGGTGTCATCTCTGATTTATTTGAGCAGTGTTTTGTAAATTCTATCATAGAGATCTTTCACCTCCTGAGTTAGCTGTATTCCTGGGTATTTTATTCTTTTTCTGGCCATCGTGAATGGGATTGCATTCCTGACTTGGCTCTCGGCTTAAGTGTTGTTGGGATTACCAGTTTCTGATTAGGACAATTTCTGGAATTCCCTCTGTCTCTTCAAGTTCTTCGTGAAGTAACTTTTCCTCAGGCTCCTTAATCTACCACTGAGGGAAATTTTAAGAAAACACGGAATGGTGCAGGATTAAAATGGCCATCGATCTCATCTCAGCACAAAGGTTTGGAGAGAGCCTGCTTCTCTCTTCCTCAATTGTTTTGGCATGACTGGCTGAACAAATAAAGGGTTTTGGAGTGTGAAATGATGAAATAGTGTTTTAACATGAAACTCGACAGTAACACTGTAATGCATTCATGGTAATGGGGCACAGTCAGAAGATGTGACTCTGCCGATGTTTGATATTTTACTGGTGTGTACAAACTAATTAAACTGATTGCACTATAAGCATGGCAAGTTATTTCCACGTACTTTCCTCTGACAGAAAATGTGTGAACTGTAAAGTCAGATCTTAAATGAAGGCCTGTAATGACGTTTACTTTCTTGACCTGTGTAGCCAAATTGAAGTTTATATGGTTCTTCCTTGAAGCCAAAAGAAATGTAAGTTTGAGTCAAAATTGCTTTTAGGATTCTGACGTGAGGGGCCCAGGCAGAGTCCATACAGCAGAGGTGTGTCCCAGGAGCGCTGCTCTTGCCAGTGGAAAACCATCTCCTTGTCCAGAGCCCAGCGTGAGCCATAGGGAGATTGCACTGGGCAATGGATAACAAGGGACGAGGCTCGGACATCTAGGACTGTAGGATTTTAACACCCAGACATCTATTTCTATAGAAACACTGAGACACAAGAGGCAGAGGGTGGGTGGCAGGCACTGAACCAAGATGATTTTAAGAATTTCAGTCAAGGAAAATACCAGATAGCTTGGGACTCAGAAAATGAATGGGGATTCAGGCATGAAACTAAGGACCCAAAGCAGCTTAGTTCCCGAAAAGAGCCAGGGCTCTTCCTGGCACTGCTGTATGCGCTGGGCGCTGGCCGGGCGTCCGTGTGGCACTAAGTCCCCAGAAGAGGGTCTCCCTCCGTGCGGCAAGAACTGCTTGAAACAGGGGGCACATGGGTTGCCTCGGCTCCAAAGGGGAAAAGACCTACAGCGTCCTCACATCACTCCGTGAAAAGCACTGTGGGGCCACCCACGGCTGTGGCTTCAGATGAGAACTGCAGGGAGAATTGTGAACCGAAGTGGAGACAACACAAAACGTGTTGAACATGAAAACTCACGAGCACCAGGAGAAAGCAATGCCTGCCCTCTCCAGGTGCCACCATACCCCGTGTGAGAGCTGGTGTGCTCACTTAAGGGTTCTGAACTCCAACTTTACAAAAGCAACCTCAATCACCTTCAAGGGCGTCTGGTGACATCTGAGATGTAGAATTGTGCTGTGTGGCTTCCTGGATGCAGTTTCAAGATTGTCTCAGAAGTGTTCTTGATTGACATGTTTCTGAGTCAAGTTCCTGTGGGTATATGTAAGAACTTATCAGGGCTGCAATGTCTTGAGACTCGATGGTCAGATGGCAACTCTCTCCTGCTCTTTGATGATGGAGATGGGAAAATGACTGCAACAAGGTGCGTGGGAACCCTCAGTGTCGTCTCAAAGCCTGGAGGGGCTACAAGTCTCCTTTTATTCATACCTCCTACTTCTGTCATCCAAGGTCCTGCAGAACAAGTGACTGCCTTTAAGATGGCTACAGATGGCTGGCAGGGTCTCTGAGTCTCTCTTTTCCAGTGTTTCCTCAAAGGAGAAAATTTTGAGTCCTCCAACTATCTTAGTTGCTTTTTTTTTCCTGAATGTGCCAGTCTAACAAAGAATATTTGGTCTCAGAATTTAACATTATATTCCTCCACAAATCATGACAGGCATCAGGGAGCCAGTCGGAAGTCTGCAGAGAAGAGCAGGCCCACTGTGCGCAGATGTCTCTCCTGCTATAGCATGTGGTAGGCTTACATCTACAGAGCTCCTGAAACAGTAGCAGCAGAGAGTGATGCTCGTGTGTTCTCTGTTAACTAGAAACCCAATTCATAGCTGTTAAGAATTGAGAGCAACCAAAATGACCTCTGATAGTTGAGTGAATAAGCAAACTACAGTACACTGAGACAGCAGAGTATTATTCACTGGTTTAAATAAAAGAGCTCTCAAGCCACAAAAAGACATGGAGAAATCTTAAATGCATTTGACTAGGTAAAACAAGTCAGCCTGAAAAGACTCCATACTATATGATTCTTACTGCATAGCACTCTAAAACAATTTATAAAAATAGTAAAAAGATCAGTGGTTTTCAGGTGTTGAGAGGTACAGGAAGGAGCATACATAGATTAAGCACAGGGAATTTTGAAGACAGTAAAAATATTCTCTATGATGCTGTGATGGTGAATGAGTGATATTAGCATATGTGAAAACTCAAAACTATACAACACAAATTATACAACTATACAACAGAAGGGTAAACCCTAATTTAAATTACAGATGTTAGCTAATGTACTAATGTTGGCTTGTTGGCTTGTTGGTTGTAACAAATGTACCACACCAATGCAAGGTGTTAATTTAAAAAAAAAATAGACAAAAACCAAAAAAAAAAAAAAAAAAAACCAAACAAAATCAAAAATACTTTTCCTAACTCCTCTCCTGTCCCGTCACATTGCTCGCTGTCCCCACAAGAGCTTCGGATCCTGATTCTGTTGCCCGGCACATGGCTGTTCTTTCATAGGTACATGAGTATTTGTTAGCCAAATATTTGGTGAGCATGTCTTTATTCATCCGTATGCCATGAATATAAGTGAATGGAGCAATTTGTTCAACAACTATTGGTTAAGTAACTGGTAGGAAGCAGGCATTGCTCTGTGCGTCATTGAGGAAAATGGCCAATGACCTCTGTGGTGGAGCTGAGACAGACAGCCGTGGCATCGTAATGAGGTATGTAGTGACGGTACTGTTTGATTCACTGCATCACCAAAGCCTGTGGCAGCAGGTGGAGAACGCAGATCTGAGTGGGATCCTGCTTCGCCAGTTACTGGTGAAGTGGCCTTGAGGGCTGACTTGACTTTCTGAGCTTTAGCGCTCTCTTCTGTAAGTCCGGGTCATTACTTCTGTGAGGAACTTTTTTCAGGCTTGGAAAAGAGAGTGTGTACAAACTCCAGCAGATCGGGTTTTTTGAGGCAGGAATTCTCAACTCTGTCTCTGTCCCTGTGTTCCTGTGTTTCCCCTTACACACACAAGCACGCACGCACGCACACACACATTTCCTTCTGTAGTTTCCTATTTCCTATTTAAGTGAATGTTACTGTTAAAAAAGGGAATTTGATCTTACATGCCATGCCATGTTCCAAGGGTAATTCTTTTTTGAGACAGAGTCTCACTCCGTCACCAGGTGCCAGGCTGGAGTGCAATGGCACAATCTCGGCTCACTGCAACCTCCGCCTCCCGGGTTCAAGCAATTCTCCTGCCTCAGCCTCTCGAGTATCTGGGACTACAGACACACGCCACTATGTCCAGCTAATTTTTGTATTTTTAGTAGAGACGGGGTTTCACCATGTTGGCCAGGATGGCCTCGATCTCTTGACCTCAGGATCCACCCACCTCGGCCTCCCAAAGTGCTGGGATTACAGACGTGAGCCAACGTGCCCGGCCCCAAGGGTAACTCTTTAGTCTCCTAGTTGGTTACTGACATGTCTTAAAATCTGTTCCAGAATTTTTAACACTGACTATGAGAACGTTGTTGATTGGAGAATGCAGCATATTTTGATTTCCCAATTTCAATCTTCTGCTGCCCTGACTCAAATCCTGCATGTGCAGCCAGAGAAACTAGCGTAATTCGACAGAGTCCCTTGATGTCTGTGGGGCTGCACCCAGCCGCTGAGGGCAGACACTGAGCCTTCACAGACAGGGGCCTCCAGAGTTGGAAATGCTCGACGTAGCTCTGGTGGATGGACAATAAGTTGTGAAATGTGAAATGCTGTTGGGATTATCCTATAATGATTGATCATTTTGCTCATCCGGGCTGAGAGGGGTAGATCCGAATGGTGCAAAGTGCAGGTGATGGAATGTGAGAGTGGAGAAGGCGAAGGGAAAGAGTGCGTGGCTCAGTGTGATTTACGTTTGTTATTTCAGAGGTGGGATGATCGCGGTGCTGGCTTAGCTTAGGGTGTGGCCAAGACCACAGACTACTCAGACAGCATGGAAGTGAAGATTGTCAGGGCAGAAGAGAAGAATGCTTCTTAAAAAATCATAACAAGGGATACGCATCTGTACCTGATATCAAAACATACTACAGCATCATGTCTAAAGCAAAGAAAGATGGAGGAAAAATATAAAAACATATGAACACAAAAGCAAAGAGAGCCCAGAAATTGGCCTAGGTAATTATGGGATTGATATAACCTTTCAAAAACAGCAAAACATAATAAGTGATATTGAGTTAATGATATAGTTTTGTGGAAAAAATAAACATACAACCGTATTCAAAGGTTTCCATATATATCAAAGAACAAGTTATTAAGGAAATTAGAGATGGGTCTGCAAAAAGGCAGAACTTTAAAGTGTTGATAACATTCTAAGAGTTAAAGCAACATAAGAAAGAAGAGAAAAATAACAGATACAATTACATAAAAATATACAGTTGTTCTAAGTAAAAGGAAGTATAATATAAAAATTACAAAAGAAGATTGGGTAAGACATGCAAGTTGAATGCAGACATATAATGAGGCAAGTCGTATAAACAAATACAGCCCTCATGGAAAGTTAAAAGGCTATACAAATGTTCACATTACCTAGACCATTCTAACTCCAAGGATTTATTCTAAGAAAACTGTGGAGAGGCCTGTAATCCCAGCAGTTTGGAAGGTCAAGGCGGGTGGATCACCTGAGGTCAGGAGTTCGAGACCAGCCTGGCCAACATGGTGAAAACCCCATCTCTACTAAAAATACAAAAATTCGCTGGATGTGGTGGCACATACCTGTAATCCCAGCTACTCAGGAGGCTGAGGCATGAGAATTGCTTGAACCCGGGAGGCAAAGTTTGCAGCAAGCCAAGATCGCACCATTGCACTCCAGCCTGGGCAACAGAGCAAGACTCCATCTCAAAAAGAAAACAGTGGAAAGGAAAAAAAGCGAAGTCCATGGAAATATTGATTGTAACATGATCTGTAACTGTAAAATAATAATCAAGTATCTAACAATAAGGAAATGGTTAAGAAAATTAGGACATAGTAGCTAAATGGGATATTTAGCTATTAAAATAGTAATTTAAAAGTATAAAATTATATTATGTAATAATATGGAAATATTTGAAAGAAAAATTTAAGGCCATGACTATCATTATTCATATGGTTACAGACATGAAAATAATAGACTAACATGTAAAGTAATTACTTTGTGAGTTTGAGTTATGGGTGACTTTTTTCCTACAATTTTATTTGACAGTTTAAAACACTGTTCTGTAAGAAGAGTCTGAGAGCATGAAGCAGAAGCATGGGCAGGAAAGAAAGCTGAGCCGGTTCCAGCTCTCACAGAAACCAGGGCTGCAAGGCACCCAGCTGAGGCACAGGTGCAAAAACGTGTAGACTTCGTCTGAGGCTCAAAGACTATTTCCGGAATGCCAAATTCTCTAAGTAACACTGAAGTTAATTTGTGTTCCTTACAGGACTGACCAAACTACAGCAGCCGTGTGCCCTCCCGTAGGGCCTGCCCCTCCTGGGAACCCCAGGTCACCCTCACTGTCTAGGAATTACAGTTGAGAACAATCAACCCCACGCTTCTGAAATGTATAATAACCGATCTTTCAAAGTTGATTTTTCACTTCTTGAATCTTCCCAGAACAAAATGATGTCACAGGGTGGTACCCACAAGGACAGGTTCCACAGGTATATCGTTTGCTCCAGCACCCAACAGAACAAGGTTTTATGTGAGTGTGTGCAAGAGAGAGAGAGAGAGAGAGAGGGAGGGAGAGACAGGGAGAGAGGGAGGGGGGAGAGAGAGAGATGGGGGGAGAGAGAGATTTCTTCATTTTCATCCACTTCCTCCACCCCACGACTGATGGATCTCTTCTGATGATTAATCATCATAAAAGGGAGGCACGAGAAGAAACGAGGCCAGAGAGGAGGGAAGCATGGTGGGAAGGGCGCATGAGCTGTTTGTCTACAAAATACAGCATCCGAATGAGAGGGCAGGAGTGGGCTGAAAGGCAGGTGCTGGGCTTTGCTAGAGGAGAACAGCTCTGAAGTGAAGGAAAGGGGGCTGCAGGAAGGAACGCTGGAGAAGTGTTGTTCTTGGTTTTCAATCTGATAGACTGTTCATGTCCTGAACGCCCCCCCCCCCACACACACACACACAGACACACACAATAGCTGCTGGGGGCAATGGAAGCGTTAATGTGAAAATTATTACACAATGAGTATGTGTAACAAATTATCACATCTTATACCTTGACTGTAACCGCCTTTTATAATAGTTTGGTGGCTGAACTGGGTTTCTTTGCTACCCGAGCCATGAATTTCACAGAAGTCCAGCAGGGCTGCAGAGTGCATGAGGGTCCTCCTTCCACCTCCGGTGCGTGCTGGGATGGTGTAGCCCACGGCCTAGCCCTCCAGTGCCTCTCATGCCAAGAGGGTGAACTTCTGGGCAGCAAGGCCATGCTGAATGGCTAAGGGGAGGTTGGCTGGAAGTCCTCTCTGCTGGGCTTTTTCCAAGGAAGGGGAGTGAAGGCAGCGTCTTCAGCATCAACGTTGCAGGCTAAAAGCTGCCAAGGGGAAGAGCATTTCCACGGGAAGAGGGATTGTGTGCCATGGACATCACGCTCTGGAGAAAGGCACTGAAACGTAGAGAAGGTCTGTACTTTTGCCACATGTTCAGTATTAGTTCTCTTCTGGGGCAATACTTAAAACATTCAAGTGGTTAGGACCTAACCATTCTAAATTAAACATACATTAACCCTGTAGTTGCTGGAAGGGGAAAAGAGTGACAGGGTGACAGGGCACTGGGAAGGGAGTAGGTTTGGAGTGGTGGCCATTTACCAAGCAGTTGGAAACATCTCAATATTTTAACAAGACACAAGGCCATCTCAGTGCTTATTAACCAGTTACCATCCTTGGTCCTTCCTCTTCTATTCTTCTTGGTGGCTGCAGCCTCTATTTGTTCTTCCTTTGCCTTCGCCAGCTGAGCACAATTCCTTCTCCCTCTGTTCACGAGTCACGTCACGTGCTTCCCTTTCTGTATGGTAGGGACTGGGATCCCACATGTGATCTTATTGCTTAGGTGAGATGAGGGCAAGTCAGCAGTGATGCCATAGCCAAACTAAGACCCACCATCACCAAGGAGGCCACGGTCTGTTCCTCTTGTGGCCAGGAAGCCAGAGGGCACCATAGTGGCCAAGCAGTGTCCACAGGGACGTTCCCAATGGGAAGCATGTTCCATGACAGGCACTGGCGCAGCAGGCACCCTTGCAAACCACTGACCGCCTGGATCACGGTGGGGATCACGGCGGGGATCACGGCAGGGATCACGGCAGGGATCACAGCGGGGGGCTGGCATCAATTCTCGTCCAGTGATACTGACTGAGGAGGCCCGACACTGGCTTTCTCCACATGGTAGAACCTAGGCTGGCAGCCTGAGACCAGGAGAAACCTCCTTCTGGTCTGCCACCTGGCCAGGCATGGAGGGCAGTGATCAGGTTGTGAGTGCTGGAGTCAGACCCTTTGGGCTGCAGTATCCACTCCCCAAGTACCTGCCTGAGTGCCCTTTGGTTACCTCGTCGCTCTGAACTAACAGCTCTAAAATGAGAACAGCAAGTGTACCTACTGCCCTAGGTTAGCGTGGAGGTTAAATGAGTTTGTGTTTGAAGAGTGCTTGGCGCGCAGTAAGGACTCAGGAAAAGGTCTCTTTGTTATTATCACGTTCCCCCTGTTTTATGCTGGAGCTGCCGAGACTCACTTGACTCCTTCGCCCCAATCCTGTCTCTCAATTATACTCACATCTAGATATTGAAAGTAGCCTACTTTGTTCTTAGTTTCTCAGCCTCTCTGGCCTGTGAATACTTATGATGAGCATAAAAATAGCATGCGCAGTTCTCCAAGGGGATTTTGACCTGCTCCTCTGTGGAACTTGCCCCAGGGGTGAGAATCGTTTATTTTTTAATGACAAATTGATCCCTTATTCAATTTGACTCTGAACAAAAATTCCCAAGTACATGAAGAATTTGTTCAGCATTGGCTCTTAGCCTTCCAAAGAAAAAGTGTTAGAGAACTTTGGAGGCCAATGCGGGCAGATCACCTGAGGTCAGGAGTTCAAGACCAGCCTGACCAACATGGTGAAACCCCGTCTTAAAAAAAAAAAAAAAATGTTAGAGAACACCTCCACAAACGCACAGAGATTTGAAGAGCTGGACCTCCGCGAACGACCTGCAGGATGAAGGCTGTGATACACTCCAGAGAACCGTGTTACGGGAGGAGGAAGGTGGAGGTCAGGTTTAACAAACCCAAGAGGAGAGACAATGGGGTGCTGAGCCAGAAAGATGCAAAGCCCAACCTCAGATCCAGATGCACTCCAGGAATAACCCCCAGAGTCTGGATCCAGAAGAGAAGGAAGAGCAGAAGCAGCAGGTGGAGAATAAGAGGAAAGTGGAGCCTGGAACAGCGCTATGGCCTGGCTGGGCCTGGCTTTCGCAGAGAAGGCTTGGAGGGGTCCGTGTCAGCACAGCTGGCCTTGAAGGACCAGGGACCAACCACACGGGATAGCGGGCTGACAAGTTAACTGCCGGACATTCTCGAACCCAGCTGTAGATTGTGTGCCCATGATGACACTTCAAAAGACCAAAACGAAAATCACCATTTGACAAACCAGAGTAGCATCTGTTGCAGGCAAAGGTCATTAATAGGTGTTAAAACCAATGGGGGCAGGGTGGGGGGACTATCTCGAGAAACAGGACATTTGCTTAGTTTCAATGTAGCTCTCTATAAGACACTTAATAATTGCCAAAGAAAAATGGTAAATGTTCTGGTGGAGAAACCTGCCATATACTACCTTAACCAACACACCAAAGTTACTAGACTCGAGAAACAGAGGAGATCATACATTCTGATATGACGCATTTAGGAGGCACAACAGTCATGGTGGGAGAGACTGAGACATGACAACTAAATGCCACCATGGTCCTGACCTGGACCCTGAACCGGGAAAAAGGACATCAGTGGGGCATGGCAATCTGAATAAGGTGTATGGATGTACTTATGGTATTCTGTCAATTTGAGTTCCTTGCTTTGATGATTACACTGCAATTATTCAGGATAGTGACATTTTGGGAAGGTATATAAAGGGTATATTTTTTGCACTATTTTTGTAACTTTTTGTTGTCTAAAATGATTTAAAAATAAAATGTTAAAAATAAAGAATACTTTTTTAAAAGACAAAGAGCAGCAGTAGAAACAATAGCAAGTGATTGCTAGGCACTGTAGTTACCTAATGGAGGCAGTGGTGGAAATTCCCATCCACGACAGAGCCGTGGAGGGAGGCTGGGACCCAGCCAGTAGCCCACAGAAGCCTTGTGCTCCGAAATCAAAGATCCTGACTGACCTGGAGAGAAACAGGAAATGCATTAGCCCTAAGGAAAGGGCTGCTACCTGTCCAGCCCAGCTCCATGCTAGAATGCACATGGGGTGGCTGAAGTCTATGCAGCCCCGGGGTAGAAGCCACGTGCGGACAACGAGGCTTTAGAAATCTGGGAGGTGAGTCACCCTTTCAGAGGACACTGTGTGGCTGCCACAAAGGGCCCAGGCTGCCTGTATGCAGGCTGCTTCACACACAAGGAAAAGAAACTTCTTCCTTGTTTAAGCTATTGCTAGTTGAAATCTTTGTTTTGCTATTAGTTGCAGCTATTCCTCTGTTGCCATCTTGTCCTTGCCCAAAGATGCTGCAGAGAACTGCACTCCCTCCACCACCCAAGAGCCCCTTTCTGAGTGGTCACATGTGTACCCCGTTCTCTGACCTCACACGTACCACCCATGTTATCTCCATTCTGCACACCACAACCCCCAAAGGCCATGAGGCTAGTGCATGGGGATCGAGGTGCACAAGGCGTCCCTGGCGGTGCCATGGTCACACGCAAATTCCGGTGGCAAACAAGGAGAGGCTGTGTAGGGCCTTGGGGCCCTTGGATGGGTTTCCGCCCCCTCCATGCACACCCCCTCCTCCCGATCCTGTGCCTGTACCTGTGCTCTCGGCGCACTGTACACTTCCCTGCATTCTGTGGGTTCTCCGATGCCTCTGAGCCTTTGATATACAATACAGCTTCTTCTGCCAGGAGCATCCTCTATTCCACCTTTTCACCTGTGCCACCTATTTTATTCTTCCGGTTTCTGCTTAAATATCATCTCTTCCAAAAAGCCTTCCCTGACCTCGGAAGACGGGTTAGACGCCACTCTGGTGTGCGACTATTCTCACTTCATCTTTCCCCATCACAGTGTCCACCACATCCCATCATCATCACTCACTGATTTGTCCATGTGGACTATGGAGCAAGCACGCTGAATCCCCAGAACCTAACGCAGTACCTGGAATATAGCATGACTTCAATAACTAATGGACGAGCGGGTCAACGGCAGACTGTATGAGTCACATGTTAATCATGATTTATCCCAGTGGTATGAAATTGGACGGCTTGCAACACCTCTGGCTTCTCAAAGTTACAGCTATCGCTAGCTTTTGTGAGACCACCCAGACCCCCACTGAGCCCAGCTGCGGCACTGTTTCATAGCAATGGATTCACTGGACCATATTCTGAAGTAGGGGTGAGACTGAAAATGGGAAGGCTTTCCCATGAGCCATTGATTTCGTTAATCTCATCCCCACTACTTGCATCACCCACGAGAAGGAGAAAGTGAAGTTATCTGTGCTGCTGTCTCCAATTCAAGCTGGGAGGAAAAAAGAAGTAGTGTTTCCCATCACAAAGAGAAACAAAGGAAAAATAACGATCCTTTAAAAGAGGTTGACGATTTCAACACCTCCAATCCACTCATTCATTCAGCACAGCAAACCCTACTTAGTAAAGTCAGACAAAAAATGTCCCATTAAAGAAGCACACAAAACATTTGCATTTGAATGAGTAAAATTCCAAAACCCCAGTACTGTAAAGCAGCAGCTGTGGTGGGGGAGAAAAGAAGTTTTGGACTCGGAACTCTAGGCCTGGCTCTGCTTCCAGTAGCTTGGTGACTTTTCCAACTCAGCCACACTGGACTTGGGTTTTCTTTTTGGTACATGAAATGTTGAACTAAATAAATGACCTCTAATAGTCCCAGCCAAGTTTATCTCTTATCGTTGCGTGCAATAGACACAAATGGTAGTTTCTAATCATCTCCCCCAACTAGTCCACACCCAGGAGAGCCTGGAGGTCAGGGAGCGGCACCTTCAGGGAAGGATTATGCAGCTATATTTTCCCCAGTATCTCTCTTAGATCATCAGTAGTGGTGGAAATGCTTTCAAACCTGGAAGTCCCTGGGCATAGGTGAGAGGTGAGTCTTAGGCTAACCTTACTGAAAGATCATAAAAGTCTATAAACTTTTCTCACTTTTTTCCTTTTTTGCTTTGTGCAGCAAAATCTTCTTTCTCAGGAGCTGAGGAGTCAGAGAACATTTGGTGCTGCTGTGTCTAGGTAGGGGTTTCCTGTCTGTAATTTCCGCTCCAGACAATCTGGGTTCCTTGAGGAATGGCTGTCAGCACTGTTCCTTGGCAGACGGGGTGGATTCTTCATGGAGTTTCTATTACTGTTTCCTTAAACTGTTATTTTAAAGTATTACTGATATTTTACTTTACAGTATAAAAGTCTTGTGCTTCTAAGTAATAGTAATTATGATTTGATGATAATCAACCATGTGCAAGTTTGGGGGATGTAAGCTTTATATGCATATTATAATTTAACTGTCAAAATGTACCTTTGACTGAAGGGTTCGTCTTCATTTTACAAAGAAACAAAAACTAAAGTAACTTGCTGCAGTCAAACAAATGGAGGAGGTAAAATCCGGTCCCGGGTCACTGTTACCTTGGTTTCTCACCCACTCCTCCTTCCAGAGGTCAGGATTCATATCTTTCACTTCCATTTTTTTTTTTTTTTTTTTTTTGAGACAGAGTCTCGCTCTGTCGCCAGGCACCAGGCAGGAATGCAGTGGCGCGATCTTGGCTCACTGCAACCTCCGCCTCCTGGGTCCAAGCAATTCTCCTGCCTCAGCCCCCCGAGTAGCTGGGACTACAGGCGCATGCCACCACGCCCAGCTAATTTTTGTATTTTTTTTTAGTAGAGACGGGGTTTCACCATGTTGGCCAGGATTCATGGTTTTTAATTCCCAAATTCTTTACATTTTTTATATAGAAGAAATATTTATTAGCATAAATTGTATTTCATCCTGATACATTCTCTGTAATTTAAATATAATGAATTTAGAGCCATATAAAATCTCATCTCAATGAAGAGGCTTGAGGAGACTTGGTGATGGGGGCCCACTCCTCCCAGCTGGGAGCTGAGTGCCTTCTGAGCTTAGGGAGACCAGGCATGAGCTTACAGTGGTTCCAGCTGGAATACGATGTGTAGGAAGGAAAGATCCCAAGGAATTGTAGGTTGCTGGGTTGGTGGCTGGATCCAGAGAGCGGTGGTGAGTGAGAGCGCGGGATGCAGAAAGGTTCCCACACTTATCATTAGAAAGTGAATCACACCCATCCCTGTATGGACATCAAGGGAGCACCTAGAGTTGGTGATGGGGACAGAGGAGCTGAGGGTGAGTGGAGTGTGAGGAACCTGGGGGGCTGCTGTGTGGTCATGAGTCCAGTTTTAGATGTGGCTACAAACGTTATTGAGAAGTTTGACTGAAAGCCTATACTTAAGTGAAATTGGAAGCTATGTGATCAGATGAGGTTAAAAAAAAATAAAAACATCAAGTATGAGAGGAGAATGGATTGACTGGGGACGATCGATGTTCAGGAGGTGATCAAAGAAAGAAACGTCCTAAAAAGCCCACAGGGAGCAGGAAGAGAGCAGCATGGAAATGGGGAAGGATGGCGCTAAAGAGAATGCTAAGGAAAAAGTAGTCAAGAGTGAAAAATGTCAGAGGTTGAGACTGTGTCAAGCTAATCATTAAGATAATTGCTTTAACGCTACTGCAATAGACTACTTGACTAGTAGAAACACTTAATGACAAAATGGGTATAATTTCTCCATTATACGTAATTTTTTCAGTTCCTGAGAGCCTGAAACACAGATGATTACATTGGTGGAGAAAAGTAATTCCACTAATGGACCATGACAGAGACCACTAAAGATTTGTTTTGCTTACTTAATAGTTCTTATTGACATTTTGAAAACAAATTTTGTCCATTTCACAAGTCAATAATATCTATTCCAAGGTTGGTAATTGTGAGATGAAGGCGACCAGAACACTGACTTCATCTCCAGGGAAGTGTCTTCCAATAAGAAACCCTCCCGAGGTGCATGCGGTCAAGTGCCTGATGAGTATTTCATATGTCTGTTAGTCATTCTCCCAGCATTTAGCTCATCGCACACTTTTCCTTCATTTAACAAGTTTTTTCACTTTTCTAATTTAGAAGCATTTCAGAAATTGATTGTGATGCTCTAAGCATGAACAGCTTTGACCTTATCACCGTGGAAATGAGTTCATTGTCACTCCTGTTGCCAAAACCCATCCAGGGCACACTGTGATGCTGGTTTGAGATAAACAAAACAGAATGAGAAAGATTTTCCTTGGCATGAAGGGCAATTGTCTCCCAAAGAATCCCAATCTCTTTCTCTGACAAAAATGAATGTGAAACTTGGCTTCTGATACCAAAGAGTAATTTAAGAGATAGCATGTGTCAACTTGGTGGTGGTAATTCCGTAAATGAAGCTGTGGGCAGCACAGGACCAACATGGGTGTGTATGTAAAACCAAGAAAAGAACCTTTAAGAGTTGGAGCCACATCAGCGGCTGCCCTCCCTCCCTCTGTGCCTTCTGTGCTCAGCTGCAACACTGCAGTAAATTAGTCAACCCCTCCCCATCAGCTCCAGGTCGCTACCGAGATTGCATTTCCAGTAAAGATGGTCTTTCTCTCTGCATTTGTTACTTTCGAATGACGACTTTATCATTACTCATTCTGCTATTCTCCCATTCACTCAACAAATGGTTTTTTTTTTTTTTTTTTTTTTTTTTTTTTTTTTTTGGAGTCTCAGTTTTGGGCCAGGCTGGAGTGCAGTGGCAGGATCTCGGCTCACTGCAACCTCCATCTCCCAGGTTCAAGCAACTCTCCTGCCTCAGCCTCCTGAGTAGCTGGGACCACAGGTGCACGCCACCACGCCCAGCTAATTTCCATATTTTTTAGTAGAGACAGGGTTTCACCATGGTCTCGATCTCTTCATCTTGTGATCCGCCCACCTCAGCCTCCCAAAGTGCTGAGATTACAGGCGTGAACAAATGTTTTTTGATTGCCTTTCTATGCACCTGGTACTATTGTAGCTATACACAAGATAAAGTCTCTTTCTTAATAGGGCTTGTATTTTACTGAGGAGAGGCAGACGTGCATGGCCCCAGGGACTCGGTTCCTCCCTGCCTTTATATAGAAATAGCTCAGTAGAGCACTTAGTAGGCGCTCTACCTGAGTCTCACAGGAGCAGGTAGCTCAGCAGAGCACTTGGTCAGGGTCTCCACCCAGGTCTCACAGGAGGACGGTAGCTCAGTAGAGGGCTTGGTAGGCACTCTACCCCAGCCCAACAGGAGGGCCGGTGAGTGTCTGGTTGTCAGGTTCTGGAGGACCTTTCCTTCCAACAAGGCCACTTTCTCAACTAGGGAATGTGTGTGGTCCCTCGGAAATCCTCTGTCCCTTCTCTTATAGGCACCATAAATATACAGATCGCCACGGGGACATCGTCCTTCCTTGCTGGTACCTTGGTCATGGTGCCCCAGACCATCTATATCCTAAGAGCTAGGGAGTAACACGACTTGAGAAGACCGTGTACCCCACTATTCTGTGGCCTGTTTTCCTCCAGTAAACTCTATTTTACATCTAAACTTTGTGGTGCTGGAACAAATAGACAATTTTCTTTTTCTTTTCTTTTTTTTAAGACGGGGTTTTACCATATTGATCAGGCTGGTCTTCAACTCCTGACGTCAGGTGATCCACCCGCCTCAGCCTCCCAAAGTGCTAGGATTACAGGCATGAGCCACCGCGCCCGGCTCAAATAGACAATTTTCAACAGCGAGCACTAAGTGTGATGAAGGGAAAGAACGTAGCCTGAGACAGGGGCTGAGGCCAAGTGAGGAGTACTTCACGTGGGCATCCAGGGAGACCTCTCTGAGGAGACAGCGATAGAATCAGAGCAAGAATGACAAAAGGCAGCAGGCTGGTGAATGAAGAAAGAAGATTCAGGCACAGGACTAGCAAGTCGGGAGGCCTGGATGAGAGGGGGAGCTTGACACATGTGTGGTGGGAAAGAGCCAGGAGCACGGTGAGGAGGGGGAAGAGAGGGAGCCTGGGGTCCGTACGAGGGTAGGTTTGACTGCAGCCACAGCAAGCAGCTGTGAGAAGTGAAGGTGAAGAGTTACATGATGTGATGACCGTATTTAAAAGTTGAGCTCTTGCATGTGGAGGAAAACGGCACACAGAGCCACGATTGAAGGCAGAGAACCCAGCAAGGAGGCTGTCACCACTGCGCAGACTAGAGCGAAGGGCAGAGCGGCAAAGACTGTCCAGGGCAGGGAAAGGTGGCAGAGCGGACGGCTCCGGATGCAGTGAGAGTGAGTGCTTTTAGTCCCTGCGGGCACGATCACACAAAGTCATGTAAAAGTTGCCATTGACCGAAAAAAAATTTTAAAAAGAAAGACAGTAATATAGGAGGCAACAGGAAATGAAGATGACTAGAGAATCTCACGCCAATGCGAAGTCCGCAAGGCCACGGTTTGCACAAAGCAAGCGGTTCTGATGCATTGCTGGCACATTGATAACTCCTCAGCTTGCTGGCTGCGGCCCCCCAGGGGCTCCCCGAGGAGGTCTAGCAAGCTGGTGCTCACCGCAAAAGCGTGGCCCAAGATTTCAAAAAGGGAGACAGACAAGATAACCACAGCTTGTGAGAAGCAAACTCACAGCGTTTACGGAAGATAGGACCGGAGGCCCGGCTGACTTGGGGGGCTGCCGCTAGAACTGACCTCAGAACGGAGCCAGTCACAAGATGCCAGGGAAACCACAAAAGAGAGGTGGGGGGCCAACGAACGACAGAGCAAGCCCTCTGCGTCAGGCGCTTTGCTCCCGTTGTCCCCGGTGGTCCTCAAAGCAGCCTCGGGAGAGACGTCTGGTTTCGTCGTTTCTCTGGAAAACGAGCTGAAGCTCAGGGAGCTTTGGTAACAAGCTCAAGGCCTTAGGAGTAGCCCAGGGCTGCCCTCTTCCAGCTTCGGCTCATCTCTCCACAGCGCGGGGAACGCGGATGGGGCCGCGGGGCCTCAGGGTCGGGCCTTAGCGAGGGAAGCCTGTCCGGTCCTTGCAAGGCCCAGCTGGAAAGTGACCTTTTCCTCGCGGTCTGCAGCCCCCTGTCTCCAGCCTCGTCTGTTTGCCAGCTCCCCGCCAGCCTCCAGTGACCGGTTATCCTGAACTTCGTCCTCTGATCTTCAAGGCAGTGGGGTGGTCGCCATCTGAGCTTTCACCAACACGTGGCACAGGCCGGGGGCCAACCCCACAGTACAAGTCGTGGAAATGGGAGGTTCACCTGGCGCCTCCTCCTCCTGCAGGACCCTGCCCTCGGCCCCTGCCTGCCCTCCTCTCTCCAGTCGGCCCTTAGCTGCTCTGTACATCCAGGCCAGAGTCCACGATTATCTGTAGAGTTCGTGTGATGGACAAAACTTTGTCATTACCAAGAAATACTCTTTTCTTTCTTTCTTTCTTTTTTTTTTTTTTTTTTTAAGACGGGGTTTCACCACGTTGGTCAGGCTGGTCTTGAACTCCCGACCTCAGGTGATCAGCCCGCCTTGGCCTCCAAAGTGCTTGGATTACAGGCGTGAGCCACCGCGCCTGTCCTCTTTTTTTTTTTTTTAAGATGGAGTCTTGCTGTGTCGCCAAGGCTGGAGTGCATTGGCATGATCTCGGCTCACTGCACCCCCTAACCTCCCAGTTCCAGCAGTTCTCCTGACTCAGCCCGGGATTACAGGCACACACCACCACGCCCGGCTAATTTTTGTATTTTCAGTGGAGACGGGGTTTCACCACGTTGGCCAGGCTGGTCTCAAACTCCTGACCTTAGGTGATCCACCCATCTCGGCCTCACAAAGTGCTGCGATTACAGGCGTGAGACACCGAGCCCAAAAAATAATCTTTTAAACAAGACCTTCTGAATCTAACGGGTGGTTTCCAGGCTGGATTAATTTTCCTTTCTCCCTCCGCGCTCTCATAGCCTGGTCCCGGCTCCCTGGGCAGGCCCGTTGCTGCAGGTGCCCCGCCTCCCCGGCAGGTGCCTCGCCTCCCGGGCAGGTGCGGGCACTCACGCGTCTGCACTGCCCTCTAGTGGCCGATCTCCTGAAACGCGAATCGGGTGCTCTGGGAAGCAGAGCGCTCGTCCGGACGTGAGGCGCCTTCTCACGGGCTTGCACTGTCGGGAACCGGCTGCAGCAGACGGGAGGCTCCCTAATAACGGCAGGGATTACTGAGTGGCGACCGTTTACGCTTTTCACTTTTATTTGCAAAAACTCTATTTCGAAGCTCTCGAGATGTGTAAAGGACCTGTGGCGTAGCCGCTGAGTGAAGACAGTCATTAAGCATGTTAGAGAAGACTCCCTTGTATAAGCACCTGGAAAAGAAAGTACTGAGGATCAGTCGTGTCAGTGACGGGCAGGGCCGCCAGTGGACGGGGCTTCGCTGAGAAAGACACCGTACACTTGCTTTCTCTGAGTTACACCGCCATCTCGTGTCTTTTCTCCATACTCCCCATAAAACTCTGCTAACCGGCTACTTTGAGCACTTCTAAATGTTTTCTAACAGAAAAACGTTGGAATGTTCTTTCAAAGCTCAAACAGGAGAACTTAAATACACATAAACTTTTCTTTAAAAAGAAACTGCATTGAGGTGCAGTTGTTATTCAATAAACTGCACCTTTATATCAGTTCGAGGAGTTTTGGCAAACGTATACACCCCTTCAACCCCAAACAGGATGTAGATTTCCATCACCTCCCAAGGTACCCTTGTGCCTTTTACAGGCAAGCCCACCCAGCTCTTGTCCAGGAAACCACTGATCTGCTTTCTGTCAGCAAAGATCCGTTTTGACTTTTAAGAATTTCATCTAAGGAATTATATAGCACGTGCTCTTTTGTGTCTATGTAAATGCTTGGTTTTTCCATTCAACATAACACTTTTGAGATCTGTTCATTTGTTAAATCTAACAGTGTCTTATTCATTTTAGCTTCTTGGTACTATTCCCTTGTATGAATACATCCCAATTTATTGACCCAGGATCCCGTTGATGGGTATCTGGGCTGCTTCCAGTTTTTGACTATTATGAATAAGATTGCTGTGAGCAAGTGTGTACAAATATTCTCATTTCTCTTGGTAAATACCAAGAAGCAAATTGCTGGGCCTTAAAGTTAGTAGATGTTTAACTTTATAAAACTAACAGCCAAAGTATTTTCTAAAATAGTTATACTATTTTCTTTTCTTTTCTTTTCTTTTTGACGGAATCTCACTCTGTCACCCAGACAGGAGTGCATGGTGCGATCTCAGCTCACTGCAACCTCCACCGCCCAGGTTCAAGCGATTCTCCTGCCTCAGCCTCTAGAGTAGCTGAGATTACAGGTGCCTGCCACCACACCCAACTAATTTTTGTATTTTTGGTATAGACAGGGTTTCACCATGTTGGCCAGGCTGGTCTCAAACTACTGACCTCAAGTGATCTGGCCTCCTTGGCCTCTCAAAGTGCTAGGATTACAGGCATGAGCCACAGCACCTGGCCCGTTACACCATTTTCTATTCCCACAGCAATCAGTGAGAGCTCAGGCTGAGCTGTCTTTGTCAATATCTGGTATCATCATCCTTTTGAACATCATTGATTTAGTGGGTATGTGGAGGTGACTGATGGTGAGTTTAACTTGAGTTTTCCTGCTAATAATGTTGAGCATCTTCGAATATGCTTATTGGCTATTTAAATGTATTGTTTGGTTAAAGTCTGTTTAACTCATTTGCTTGTCTCCCTTTATAAAATTGGGTTATTTATCTTCTAATTGTTGAGTCATAAGATTTATTTATAAATGATGCTCTATATAAGTATCTTGCCCGTATATATATAAAGAGAGAGAGAGAGTTACTATTTTTTTCCTAGTTTGTTTACTCTTAACAGTATTCTTTAGGGAGGAAACATTTTAAATTTTGATAGTCTAATTTATCAGTTTTTATAGTTACAGATTTCTGTTATTTCAAAAATGTTTGCCTACATTGAGATCACAAAAATTTTCTCTCATGTTTTTCCTGGAAGTTTTATAGTTTTAGTTTTTGCATTTTCACCCATGATCTTTTTCATGTTAATTTTTGTGTTGATATGTTGGAAGTACTAAAGATTTTTTTTCCCATGCAGATATATAATTGTACCAGCATCAGCTCTGTTCCTGTTCTTCGAGAAAATAAGTTCAGTCTTTTGCCATTAGGTATGATGTTAGCTGCACATTTTTAAAGTGTCCTCTATAAGCTTGAAAGTTTCTTTTTATTCCTGCTTTGATGAAAGTTTTTGTAATAAATGTGGCTAAATTTTGTCAAGTGCACTTTTTCTTCTAGTCCTAGGGGAGAAAAAAAATTTCCCCCTTCTATTAATATGAGGAATTACATTGGTTTTTCAAATTTTAAGACAACCTGGCACTTCTAAGAAATATTCCACCTGATTGTAATATATTGTCCTTCTTCTACACAGATGGAATCTATTTGTTAATATCTTGTTAAAGATTTTTGCATCTAGATTTATGAAGAATATTGATGTATCCTGTAAAGTATTTGTCTGGTTTTGGTATCAGCATGATGCTGGCTTCAAAAATTGAGTTGGAAAGAGTTCTCTTTATATTCTGAGAGAGGTTATGTTTTATTACAATTATTATTTCTTTTTAAATGTTTGCTAAAATTCACCAGTGAAGACATTTGGGCCCTGGAGTTTTGCCATAAGAAGGAAATTGTGAATTTTATTTCTTTAGTGCACATAGAGCTATTCAGATTTTCTGTCAACAATTTTTGTTGTATGAGTAATTTTTTCATTGCTTCTACGTTATGAAATTTAATGGCATAAATGTATTTGTACTGTTATTACCCATTTAATGGTTCTAGGATTGGTAGCACTGCCTTTTCTTTCATTCCTAATACAGGAAATTCCTATTTTTTTCTTTTTTTCTCATCAGTTTAGCAATAGATTTATCGAGACTGATTTTTCAAAGAATCCCCTTTTTAGTTGTATTGATTTATCTCTGTTGTCTATTTCTAGGGGCAGCACATTTTTCTGTAAGCAGCTAATACATATTTTAGGTTTGCCGGCCGTATGATTTCCAAGGCAGCATGAGGCAATAATAAGTAAATGAATTAGTGGGACTATTTTCAAACACAAATATTCACAAAAACAGGGGTGAAGCCAGATTTTTGCCTGAAAGTTGTGATTTGCTGACCCTTGTTTTATTAATTTCAACTCTGTCTTTACTTTTTGCTTCTCTCTACTTTCTTTGGTGTTAATATTCTCGTGTTTCCTAGCTTTCTCATGTAGAAAGCGTAATTCCTTGGTTTTGAAGAACATTTCCAATGGAAATGGAATTCAAGGTTCACACTCCCTCGTCTCACTCCCCACTCCCACTAGTGGCATAAAGAGGTGATTCTGCCCTTAATTCCTTCCGAGGATATATCTGCTCTTTCGCTGATTTTATCGTTAGCAGATATATATCTGCCGTTGGTTACATGATTATATGTGTACTTTTAAAAATCGGGCTATTTTTAAGATTATATTTTTCTATTGTGTATTTTACTTAGGTTTTTGAGCTTGTTGGACATGTCAGTTTATAATTAATCAAACTTGGAAGAATTTTGTGTTCAGAGATGTGACATTGGCACCTATGCCAATGTGAATCAGCTACAGTGGAAATATTTACATCGCGAAAATTGGCCAGTGCTACAGATTGAGGCTTTTGTTCTCCATAAAGGCATTTGTTAAAATTTGTCAATATATTTCTGCCCACAGGTCACTAATGTTGGGCTCATTTTCCCTCTTTGCTTCTACTATCCTAGTTTCTATTGCTGTGTTCAAATTACTGATCTTTTCTTCTGAAGTTCTCATTGGACGTTATAGCTATAGTGGGAATTTTTCATTCTAGATATATTTTCTTTTTAGCTCTAGAGGTTCTGTTTGGTTCTTGTTAAAACATTTTCTATTGATCTTTTCATTATGTTTATTTTTCTTAATCTTTGGGCTTATTTGTACAAACGGTTTTAAAGTTATTCACTTAAGTCCTTCCTCTCTGCTATTTCTGTGTCTGCCTCTGTTGACTGATTTTTCTCCTGGTTACAAGCCCACATTTTTCTGCTTTCTTGCATGTTTTGTAACTTTGAGTGGATGTCAAACATAATTTTTTTTTTTTTTTGAGTTGGAGTCTCCCTCTGTTGCCCAGGCTGGAGTGTAGTGGCAAAATCTCAGCTCACTTCAACCTCTGCCTCCTGGGTTTGAGTGATTCTCCTGCCTCAGCTTCCAAAGTAGATGGAACTACAGGTGTCCACCACCACGCCCAGCTAATTTTTGTTTTTTTCAGTAGAGTCAGGGTTTCACCATATTGGCCAGGCTGGTCTCGAACTCCTGACCTTGGGATCCACCCTCCTCTGATGCCCAAAAGGCTGGGATTACAGGCCTGAGCCACTGTGCCCGGCCTCAAACATAATTTTTAATTTCAAGTACGTAGCTTTGATTTTTTTTCCTTCCTTTCTTTGTACAAGTTTTTATGCTATGGCTAATTTAGCCCTGTTACTAAGATGCCACCCTCCTGAGGTTTCTACTGAATGCGCCAGAGAGTCGAGAACTCGCCACCTGGCTGGTTGGAACTCGTAGTCTCCCAGCCGTTGTGTCCTCTGCGAATTGTTCATCTTACAGCTCCTGGTCATTGTTCGCCCGGCTTCATGGTGTTGCATCTTACATAGACATGATTGGCTTTCCTCGGCAGACTCAATGGGAGCTGTCTGCAGATTTCTAGAGCTCTTTTTCCATTTAGCACCCTCCTCTGTGCTAATCTGCCCTAGAAATTCCAGCCATCTGTCTTCCTCATCGCCAATAATTACCTTTCTCTGCACAGAATCTTTTCTCCTTACCTGTGGCTTTGGTTTGAAAACTGCCTTTCCAGCAGAATTCTGGGATGATAGCCTCACTCTGTTTTTTTTTTACCCTCCCCTTGTGGATCATAGTCTTGTATTCCTGTTTCCCAGTCTGAAAGAGTTGCTTTACACATTTTGTCCAGTTTTCTCATTTTTGGTATTGGGAGGACAGGTCTTGCTCCAGTTTCTCCAACATGACTGGAAGCTGAAGTCCTTGTACACTCTAGACCCGACCAATGATCTCTTCTTCCCTCACTGAGGATCTCTCAACCCCTTGGACAGAGCTGTTTTTTGTTTGTTTGTTTTTGTTTTTTAACAGAGAGACAGGGTCTTGCTCTGTCACCCAGGCTAGAATCATAGTTCATTGCAGCTTTGAACTCCTGGGCCCGAGAGATCCTCCCACCTCAATTTCCTCAGTAGCTAGGACACAGGAGCATGCCACCATGCCCAGCTAGGTTTTATTTTTATTTTATTTTATTTTATTTGTAGTGATGGGGTCTCACTATGTTGCCCAGGCTGGTTTCAAACTCCTGGCCTCAATTGATCCTCCCACCTCGGCCTCCCAAAGCCCTGGTATAACAGGGATAACTGAGGCACAGTGCCTGGCCTCAAAAGAGCTCTTGTCAGAACTATCCGTCTTAGATGGGAAGGGTTATGAACAATAATAAGAAGATATGAAAATCCACTTAATTAATCCCACTTATAACTGAGGGAACTGGACATTGCAGCTGGATGGTCTTTTGCAGAGTGAATAAATTATGTCCTTCCTTGACTCTTAATTCTTAGACTGAACTGAACTAACCTGAGGACTAGATATTAAATTTCCCATTTCGAAAAACAGGTAGAAAGTAACCATCCAGGGGCCAGTGAGGGATGGTAGAAAAGCACGCAGATAAAATGGGCGAAAAATCATCTGTCCTGGGAGTTAGGAAGCTTCGTTCAAAAGCCTCAGTATGTATTTTCCTCATTTGCTTCCATTTCTGTCTGTAACAGTAGGCAATTGAACTTTTTACCCTGTAATAATCCTTCTGGCTCCTTCATTCTTCCACTGTTTTGGTTGCTCTCCCTGGCTAGCATTACCCCGTGTGAAGTGGGGTCACCTCGGTAGGCTGGAGCAGATCACTGCCACTGCACCAACGAGCACAGGGTAGGTCTCAGAGCAGCTCAGGGGAAGTGACTGGTGTGGAAAAACAGGACATATCCAATAGCTTCTTGAAATAATGGAGAGATCTCTGTGCTTTCAGGTTAAAAAAGACTTCTGAGTGAAAAGGATCACAAGATGGCAGGCCCTGATATTTTAATTCCCCATCTTCTTACTAAAATAGCAAGGCTGTGAAGTAAAACAGGCGCCTGGAATTCACCTCCTCCAACATCCGATGCCATCAGCAATAATGACTGACAGCAGCAAAAGAGCAAGAGCAGGAAGCCGGGACAGGAACGTGTGCCACTTCATGGCACCGTCATGAAATAAGAAAGCAGAAAAAGAACATTCTGCCGTGGCTTGGCATAGCTCCCTGTCATGGACCCTGCGCCCCAGAAACAGAGTAAATAAAATGTTGAGACTTTCCACAAATCATCCCTGCTTTGGAGAAATGTCAGAGGGGTGGAGCTGGAAGCTCACGCAAAGTCAAAACACAGTCCAAGAGCAGAGGCCTCTCCAGTGAGAGGCGGAGTGCGGGCCAGAGGGACGCCGTCTGTGGTCCTGGAGGAAGAACCTGAGACCCAGGGTTGTCCCTGCTGTCACTGCGCCCTGGATAGGGCCCTGGGTCAGACCTCTGAGGAGGAAACAGAATCCGCATTCTTAGCAAAGGAGCAGCTGGAGTGAGGCCTAGTCATTTGTCTCCATTTCCAGGTACAGAGAAGGGAACACAGCAAGGCACAGCTTGCAGGCCACAGCTCTACGGGGCACAGGGGACTCTGGAAATGCACCGAGGGCACGGAGGGAAGCCCGGCCACATGGCAGGTGGGGTGGGGGGAGGCAGAGCCCCCCACCCTGTGTGAGAAAAGCCATGACAAGATTATATGCTCTTCAGCCTTAAATTTTAAACTTTTATAACATACATTTTTTTAAAGGATCTACTAAATTTAAATTATACAAACATGCCACTGAAATACAAATACACGGAGAGGTGGTAAGTTGCCTGAAGAAGCCAGATGAGGAGCCTGGTGAGTGGGCAGCTTGGAGACAAGAGGCCTCCATGGCCACTCCCTGCAGCCAGAGAGGTCTAAGGCCTGAGCCCCGCAAAACGCTTCCCCATCAGCGAACTAACCTAAAAATAAAATGAAACAGGATGGAAGATGGCCCCACTAAAGAAAAAAATGAGACTCAAAAGAACGTCACAGAATAAATTTAAAATAGCAAGAAACATAGTTAAAAACTGAGTTAATAAAGTACAAAAAAAAGTAAAAATATAAAAATAAACAACAACTTTGAGCTAACTGAGGTAAGTACAGACTGTTTAATTAAGGTAAGACAATTAAGAAAATATAAAAAAAACAAAGAAAAACTAATAAAAGGGTAGTCACCTTAAACAGATACTCCAACAGATCAAACACAAAACATATTACAAGGTGTAAGAACACAACGTTTTCCTCAAGTGAAGTAAGAATCGAGCAGTCTTGGGGAAAAAAATGATATAGAATGTCACTTTTCATTGAGATCCTGTTTGTCACTGAAGCTCAGTTGCAAAGAAAGAATCTTTTAACCACATCAAAGGGACAAGGATGGGACAGTCTGAGGTAGCGTCAGATTTCCCCTCTGAAACGCTGAGTGCTAAGATGTAATGGCGTAGTTATCTTTCAGCTAGATTATACAGGAAAGAAGGTGATACCCAAATTTATATGCACCCACGTCACTGAAGTATACAGACAGGCATATTCGAGCACACATCCACCCAGGTAAAACAGTGTCCTGAAGCTCCTTAAGGACAGCTGACAGTAAAATTTAACCAATTAAGAAATAATTTTTAAAATGAAGTCTAAAAACTGTCAGTATTCACAAGAGTATTCACAAAGCTCTCTTCCTAAGAGATTAGTTCTACATTGCAGCAATGGGGCAGGACACTTTCTGATTTTTATATTCCCATGATTACTCTGTGTGTCCAAAAATTACACTTGTTTGAACTGTTCATATTTCTCTTAAGAAGCAGGAAGGAAAAAAAGACAATGAAACCTTGCCTTCTATGTGAATTTATGACGGCTGTCATAACAAAATACCACAGACCGGGAAGCTTGAACAACGGAGACTGACCCTCTCACAGTTCTGGAGGCGGGAGACCTGACATCGAGGCGCAGGCAAGGTTGGTTTCTTCTGAAGGCTCTCTTTATTTTGCGCATCTTTTCCCGGTGTCTTCACGTCACCTTCCTTCTGCGCATCTGTGTCCATAAGGACACCAGTTATATTGGATTATAGCCTACCCCTCTGGCCTCATTTTAACTTTTAACTTTTGTTTTTTTGAGACAGAGTCTTAACTCTGTTGCCGAGTGCAGTGGCATGATCACAGCTCACTACAACCTCCACCTCCTGGGTTCAAGCGATTCTCCTGCGTCAGCCTCCCAAGTAACTGGGATTATGGGTGGTGCGACCCCACACCTGGCTAATTTTTGTATTTTTAGTAGAGAGAGGTTTCCTCATGTTGGCCAGGCTGGTCTCTAACTCCTGACCTCAGGTGATCCACCTGCCTCGGCCTCCCAAAGTGCTGGGATTACAGGTGTGAGCCACCATGCCTGGCCTCTCATTTTAATTTAATAACTTCTTTAGAGACCTTATCTCCAGTGGTGAAAGCCTGTCTCTACAAAAAATATGAAAAAACATTAGCTGGGCGTGGTGGTGTGTGCCTGTGTTTCCAGCTACTGAGGAGGCTGAGGTGGGAGGATCGCTTGAGCCCGGGAGATTGAGGCTGCAGTGAGTTGTGTTAGCACTACCGCACGGCAGCCTTGGTGACAAGGCGAGACCCTGTCTCAAAAAACAAACAAACAAAAACCAGAAAATACCTTATCTCCAAATACAGTCAAATTCTGAGGTCCTAGAGTTAGGCCTTCAACATGTGAATTTTGGGGCGACACCGTTCAGCACATAACATCCTCCATACCGCAAATCATGTAAAGAAGGGACTGCACTCTGTCGTAAGTCGTAACTCATCATACAGCTCCAGGAGATGCAGCAAAGAAGCCAGAACCCTTGCCTTCTTTAAGTAAGCCCACATGACAAGGTTTGTGGTGAAACTGGACTCCGTCAACGTCTTAGTCTTGGGAAAGGCACTGGGCTTTTCAGAATCTTGACAGAAAGATTGACTGGCAGTGGAGGGAAAGCGTGCGGAAGCCCCGACGGGGCTGGGCATGGCTTCAGACAGAGCACAAAGGAAGCGGCGAGATGACTCCCGTTTCTCTCCTTCTCCTAAGATCTCATATTTTGGTTTCAATTTTTACTAAGAGACTTTTAGGGTAGCTTTAGCTTTTCAGAAACATTGGTCAAAGTAGAGAGAGCTGTCACGACCCTTTACACATCCTTCCTGCACGGTTTTCCCTATTATTAATATAGTACTATCGAGCATTTGCTACAATTGATGAACCAATATTGATACACTATTGTTAACTACAGTTCATAGTTTACCCTAGGGTTCACTCCGTAGAGTCCTTCAGGCTTTGACAAATGCCCTGTGGCATCCATACACCATTGTAGAATCAGCGGATGATTTCACCTGCGCTAAAAATCCCCTGGGCTCCACCTATTCTTCCATCTCACCCTCCTCCCTCAGTCCCTCAAGCAGGGGCAGTCACTGATCTTTCCACTGTCTTCATAGTTTTGCTTTTCCAGAATGTCCTATAGGTGGAATCACACAGTGTGTATGTTTTCAGACTGGTTCTTTTTTGCAGCAGTATGAATCGGAGGTTCCTCCCTGTCTTTTCCCGCTGGAGAGCTCATTTCCTTTTAGCATATTCCATTGTTTAGGTTTATCACAGTTTGTTTATCCGTTCATCTGCTGAAGGACATCTTGGTTGCCTCCAAGCCTTGGCAATCGAGAACAAAGCTGCTGTAGACATTTGTGTGTAAGTTTTTGTGTGAGCATAAATCTTCCTGTTATTTATATACTGACCAGTGCAGTTGCTGGAAAGCATGGTGGACTACCTTTAGCTTTGTGTGAAGCTGCTGACCTGCCTTCCGCAGCGGCTGTGCCACCCGCATTCCCACCAGCAACGAAGGAGGAGACTTCCCGCTGCTCCACATCCTTGCCAGCGCTTTTTTTTGAGACAAGCCTTGCAATGTTGCCTGGAGTGCAGTGGCCTGATGTCGACTCACTGCAACCTCCTCCTGGGTTCAAGCGATTCTCCTGCGTCAGCCTCCCAAGTAGCTAGGATTACAGGCGGCGTAACCTCAGGCCTGGCTAATTTTTGTATTTTTTGTAGAGGCGGGGTTTTAGCAGAGATGCCAGTGTCTTGGACTTCAGGCATTCGAATAGGCTTGCAATAGCATCTCATTGTTTCAGTTTGCAATCCCCTGATGACAGGTAATAGTACCTTTCCATATGATTATTTGCTATCTGTGTATCTTCTCTCATGAAATGTCTCTTCAGACCGTTTGCTTATTTTTTAATTAGGTTGTTTTCTTCTGAAATATACTAAGAACCCTCAACACGCAGTAAAGCTCTGCACCCTGGGAAGCCTGAAACCCTGCACGACTGTGTGGGAAGAACACGGCCTTGTGCCACAGCCAAGAGACTGGCCTGGGCCAAAGTCAGCGTGGGGTCAGCCCCGCGGGTGCTGTGTGTGTTGGAGCAGTTAGACTTCCCTGTCTAATGCAGATGGTGCGGGAAAAGAAGTCCGCTAAGCAGATTCAGAAAAGGTTTTTTGTTTGTTTTGTTTTTTAAGAAAATGGTTATGAAGTAAAGGGAACAGTGAGTATCAGGAGGAAGTAGTAAGTTGAAACTGTTTACTGTAATTGATAACATAGAGTCACTGGCAATTGATTCTGTGATATCTGAATCTCTCAGTCATCTTCACCACCCTATTCTGGTTATGGCATTTTTGGCTAAATAAGATGGAATAACTTTTTTTATAGTAGTTAAAACCCTGTTTTTTCAAAAAGGATTTGGGGAGGGAAGAAAACTTTATTTGACCTGATCACATTTAACTCTAAAATATTCCTGTCTTTTTGTTTCTTTTTTTTTTTTTTTTAAAGATGGGGTTTCACCATGATGGCCAGGCTGGTCTTGAACTCCTGACCTGAGGTGATCCACCCACCTCAGCCTCCCAAAGTGCTAGGATTACAGGCATGAGCCACCATGCCCGGTCTTAAAATATTCCTAAAAGATTCTATGTCTGTACCTAGGTCCAGTCTTTAACTTTTCTTGGGGAACTGCTGACGCTTTTGTAATTTCGGCCACTCTAACTGAGGAAGAAGACCCTTAATCCTCTTAAGCTTCTAAGACCCCGTGGTCCCCCTAGACTTCTACATTACATGTCAATAGGAGGAGTAAAGGCTGGCAGACGGGGTGCCAGCCTTATTCGCACTCCTGAAGATTGCAGGCATGGTGTGAAGGAATCTTTCCGGAAGGCATTGTTTCTGCTAAAACACGATCAAACCCACGCCTAGTCACGTACCCCACGCCTACTTCATGGATCAAGACCCTTTCTCATGTAATTTCTAGGAATGTAAGCCTTTTTTTAAAATCCTTTTGGGCAAGGATTTTCTTTGTCAGGGAGCTCAGTTGTTAAGGTATTTTCACCTGCTGCAGCTCCCAGTGGAATAAATCACCACTTCCTTCTCCGTTAGGTGTTTGGGAGGTTTGTTTGTGGCCGCTCCTGCTTCATAACCACAAATCTACTATAATTAAGGTTTGAATGTCAGCTTCATTTTTTAAAAGATGTAGCTCTTTCCACTTTGTCATAATACCTAAATGAAGTAATACAAACCAAAAGGACAGGTGCTGTGGAGTCCTTGGTTCTTGATAGAGTTTCTTAAACTTTTTCTTGCTTCAGGCAGAGATTCAAGGATATAAATGGAATATTAGTTCAGCTTATCTCAAATGCTGTTATTAATATTTCAGGTATTGTAAAATTGACGGGCAATTTAAAATTTCTGCTGTACATACATTCAATTTATGCTCATTATAGTTTACGTCAACATTTTTGAAACTTGATTTGGTGATCTATATATAGGCCATCTTATTATAAACATTTTTAAACATACAGAAAAATTGAAAGAATTATTCAATGAACATCTTACACCACAGCTAAGTCTACATTTAACATTTTATTGTATTTGCATTAGCAGGAGTCTATTTCTCTACTAATGACTCTGTCTTTTTTTAAATCAAAATAAGCTGTAGATACCTGCAAATTTCCCTCCTAAATGCATCGACCATTGTATCATTTAACTAAAGCTCATATTTGTTGAGGCTTTTTTTTTTTTTTTGAGGTAAATGGCACAGACCCTAAGAGTGCTGTTTGATGAGTTGTGACAAGTATACCCACCTGCTGCAATGGACAGACTGTTTGTGTGCCTCCAAATTCACACGCGGAAGCCCAAATGTGATGGCATTTGGAGGAGGGGAAACTGGGAGGTCATTAGGTCAGGAGGCTGAAGCCCCATGATGGGATTAGTGTTTTTAGGAGGAGGAGCAGAGCTGGTCCTTTCTTTCTGTCTTCCTCCACCCCCAGCCACGTGAGAGTGAAACGCGAAAGTAGCTATCTATAAACCACGAAACGCCTTCACAAGAACCTGACCATGATCTCTGACTTCCAGTCTCCAGAAGTGAGAGAAGTAAATGTTTGTTATGGAAGCCAGCACTCTATGATACTCTGTTACAGCAGCCCACATTGACGAAGTCCCCCCGAAACCCTAAGCCCTGTTAAATTACAGAGCATTACTTTCACTCCCCAGTTCCCTCACCCCACTTCTCAATCTGTACCCCAAGGCAAACGCTGTTCTGATTTTTTCCACCACTCATTATTTCTGCCTTGTCTAGAACTTCTTGCAAATGGAGCTGCACAGCGTGCCTTCTTTAGCACAGGCTCGTTTCACTCACCGTATCTGTCACTCTTCAGGGTTGTGGCAGGGAGTTTTCTTTCCTCAGCTATGGAGTACGATTCCATTGTGGGACTATCCCTGTATGCTTATTCATCCTATTGATGGTACGCTGTTCTTTTAGTTCTGCTAACAATAACGCTACTATGAACATTCCTATAACAAGTCTTTTTGTGAATTTAGTTTCATGTATCTTCAATAAGTACCTGGAATTGGAACTGTGGAGCCATAATTATGTATGCTTAGTGTTAGGACAAACTACTGAACTTTTCCCAAAAGGGTTATACCATTTTATATACCTGGTCACCAGGACGGAGAGTTCTAGAGTTCTGGTTGATATTTTTTTGCACAAATTTGCTGTTACTGGCCTTTATAATTTTTTTTTTTTTAAGAGACAGAGTCTCGCTCTGTTGCCCAGGCTACAGTGCAGTGATGTGATCTCGGCTCACTGCAACCTCTGCCTCCTGGATTCAAGTGATTCTCCTGCCTCAGCCTCCTGAGTAGCTGAGAGTACAGGCGTGTACCACCACACCCAACTAATTTTTGTATTTTTGGTAGAGACGGGATTTCGCCACATTGGCCAGGCTGGTCTTGAACTCCTGACCTCAGGTGATCCGCCTGCTTCAGCCTCCCAAAGTGCCGGGACTGCAGGCGTGAGCCACCGCGCTGGGCCAGCCTTTTAAATTTTAACCATTTCCATGGGTATGTACTGATTATCTGGCAGTTTGATATACTATATTTTCAATACCATTCAGTTCAAATAATCCAGTTCAAATTATTTTCCAATTTCATTTGTGACTTCTTTGAATCATGGTTTATTTAGAAGCATGCTGCCTTAATTTTCAATACTGGGAATTTTCTTGTTATGTGGTTGCTTATACTTCTAATTTAACTGTGGTCAGAGAAAACAATGTATGAGTTGAATATCTTTTTAATGACTTTTTAAGAGCAGTTTTAGGTTCACAGCAGAATTGAGAGCAAGGTTCAGAGATTTTCCATATAGCCCTCCCCGAGCAAATACATAACCTACCCCCGTCATCAGCATCCCCACCAGGGCGCTGCATTTGTTACAACAGATGAACCTGCACTGACACATCCTGACCACCTCAAGTCCACTTTTCACGTTAGGGTTGACTCTTGGTGTTGTACATTCTGTGGGTTTGCAGCAGTGTATAATGATGTGTAACTGCAGAAGACCCTGAATGGCCTTGGCCAACTCAGCTCCTCTCCCTCATAATTCTCAGGCAGAACGCAGCATCCTGAGATAAAAATGAAATGTTTGGGACAAACTGGCTCGGTCGGCATCTCTCCTAGAGCAGGATGTCATGCAACACCTGTGTATGGTGAGCCCCGCTGTGTCCAGCATATAAAACTCAGAGTGGAGCTCTTTGGGGTTCCTCAGCTCTGGGGCAGAGTGGAGTAGATGCAAACTCCATCCATGCTCGACAGCTTTCCTGAGCTTTAGGAAACTGGTTCACCGTGGATCCCAGGCTGCCGTTTATCCCTGCTGCCTATGTTCGAGTAATAAATTGACGTTGCCTGACATGCCATGTGTGCTGTTTGACCAGACTCTCACTCTGCTCGCTAGGTTTGTTCAGAACCTCCTGTCAGGTCTGGGAACCTGTGCAGTATCCATCATTACAGCATACAGAGTACTTTTACTGCCCTAAAATCTGTGTGCTCCCTCTATTCATGTCCTCCCATACCCCCACCCCAATACAACCACTACTCTATTTCCTTTTTTTATTGAGACAGAGTCGCGATTTGTTGTCCAAGCTGGAGTGCAGTGACATGATCTTGGCTCACTGCAACCACTGCTTCCTGGGTTCAGGCGATTTTCAGGCCTCAGCCTCCCAAGTAGTTGGGATTACAGATATGCACCACCACGCCCAGGCAATTTTTGTATTTTTAGTAGAGACGGGGTTTCGCCATGTTGGCCAGGCTGGTCTCGAACTCCCAACCTCAGGTGATCTGCCCTCCTCAGCTTCCCAAAGTGTTGGGATTACAGGCATGAGCCACTGCTCCCGGCCTTATTTTCTCCGTAGTATCACCATCTAGCCATTCACCTACTGAATGACATCTTGATTGCCTCAAAGTTTTGACAATGAGGAATAAAGCTGCTATGAACTTCCACATGCAGGATTTTGTGTGGACATAGTTTTCAGTATCTTTGGGCAAAAACCAAGGAGTGTGATTTCTAGATAGTAAGGTGAACTTGGTTCTGTTTTGTAAGAAGCTGCCAAACTGTCCTCCAAGGTGGCTGTACCATTTTGTATTCCGATTTGAACCTTTTTGTATTTACTGAGACTTGTTTTATGACCCAGTATATGTTTTATCTTGGTGAAGTTACCACGTGGACTTGAAAAGAATGTGTATTTTGCAGTTTGAGGCGTGGGGCAGTGCTCCATGCTCCATTTATAGAGCAATTAGGTCAAGGTAGTTGATGGTGTTGTTCAGATATTCTATTCCTTTTCTGTCTTTTTTGCCTAATTTTATCAATTGCCGAAAGAGGACTGGTAAAAGTTCCTACAGGTTTGTAGATTTGCCTATCTTTTTGCTAATTTGTGCTTCACATATTTTGAAGCTCACTGATTAGAAACGTAAGTTTTTGTCTGTTATGTCTTGTGGACAAACTGATCTTTTATCCGTATGAAATGCTCTTCTATTTTCAGAAGTTTCCTGTGTTAAAGTCCACACCACCTCATATTATCTGGTATCAACAGACTCCAGTGCCAAATTCTGAGTGTCTTCTCATTGTCTGCATTTTCATTTATGTACTCACAACCTGTATATCTTTGCCATCAGCATACAGCTAAGTCTTAGTTTAACTGTTTTAAAAAGTCTACTCTGACCATCTTTAAGGGGAATTTTTAAACATAAAAATTACATAAAATTTAAATGTAATGGAATTATATACCTCTGTCTATATTCTCCCATTTTGTTGATTTTGCCTCCCCACTGCCCCTGCTTCCTCCTTTCCTGCCTTCTTTTGGGTAAGTGTCTCTTTACAGTAGCTACTTTTGCAGGCGAGGGTGGGAGGATGCATTCTTAAGGCAGACTTAATACAGTACCACTTCATGAGAAATGTAAGAATGTTGCAATAATCTAGTTCCATTTATCCCTTCCATGGTCAAAGGCTATGTTATATGACAGTCAGCATTTCCCAAATCAATGTCTGTGAGCTCTGAATTCAAAAGAAACTCTAACCACTTATGTCTAGATGTAGCAATACAACTCCACATATTCCATAATACTCAGTGGTCTCGTAGCATTTGTGTGGTATGGTGATAGGCACAACTTTGTCTCTAAATAAGATCCTATGTTTTCTAAATATGTGATGATATGATTATGGTTTTTATGCATGTCAGAGCAAAACACTGCAGCCTGTTAATACTTGTTTCACAGTTCTACTGGTTGCAGTATGTATTGGATATGAAGCAGAGTATAATAAATATTCTTCCAAAGCACAGAAGTCTGTGTATTTCCTTTTATCTTTTTTTCGAGACAGAATCTTGCTCTGTTGCACAGGCCAGAGTGCAGTGGCACGATCTCGGCTCACTGCAACCTCTACCTCCCAGGTTTAAGCAATTCTCCTGACTTGGCCTCCCGGGCAGCTGAAATGACAGGTGCGCTCCACCACACGCAGCCAATTTTTGTATTTTTAGTAGAGATAGGGTTTCACCATACTGTCCAGGCTGGTCTCGAACTCTTGACCTCATGATCTACCCTCCTAGGCCTCCCAAAGTACTGGGATTACAGGTGTGAGGCACTGCACCTGGCCATATTTCTTTTTAATCTTAACAATGAAGCATAACAAGGGTATCTGAGGAACAATATTACTCAGGAATAGCTGACAGAACATTAAGAGGTGTTACAACTCTCAGTGCTTCTTAAACTTCAGTAGCTAAAATCTCCTATTAAGTTTTTTAGTAGGCCAGGCGCGGTGGCTCATGCCTGTAATCCCAGCACTTTGGGAGGCGAAGGTGGGCGGATCACGAGGTCAGGAGATCGGGACCATCCTGGCCAACATGGTGAAACCTCATCTCTACTAAAAATACAAAAATTAGCTGGATGTGGTGGCGTGTGCCTGTAGTCCTAGCTACTCGGGAGGCTGAGGCAGGAGCATTGCCTGAACCCAGGAGGTGGAGGTTGCAGTGAGCCGAGATCACACCACTGCACTCCAGCCTGGTGACAGAGGGAGCCTCTGTCTAAAAAAAAAAAAAAAAAAAAGTAAAAAAAGTTTTTTAGTAAATGAAATTTGTAACCCCTGAACCTCTAGATATTGATTCAGTGGGTCTGGGTTAGAGGTCACACACCTCTGTATATCTCACTGTAGGTGGTCCATACACACTACACATACCTTGCCTTAGCTTTAAGAATCACTTTTAAATTCTGAACAGACTGAGATGTGTTTGACCAGGACATCAGTCCATGTGTCATCTGCTTAGAGCCTATAGTGACCATCTAAGGCAATCCTGTCTCCTTCATGCTCTTTTTTCCTTTCACAACACCCTCTTTATTTGCTGCATAGCATGTATATTCACATGTAATTATTTACTTCTCAGTCAGTCTCCCTACACTGTAAATCCCCTTATTTGACATAAGCTCCATGTGAGAATAACATGTTTGGATTACTCACAGCGCCTAGTAAAGAGTTAAACATAGTAAATGCTCAATAAATAATGTTCAAAAGAATAATTTATTCCAAAAAACATAAAATCAGATGTTGGGAAGTTCACCAAACACCAAATGTCTTGAGTTCACAGTATTTTCAGCAAAACACAGAAAATCAAATAACACAGTGCTTCCCCTTAGCCAAGAAAATCTGGTTCAAAAAGAGAAGTGTGCCAGAAGATAATTTGGGAGAGGCCACATTCAAGTAACTTTTATTACAATGTATTGTTATAATTGTTCTATTTTATTGTTGTTGTTAATCTTTATTTACTGTGCCTTTATCATAGATATGTATGCATGGTACAGGAAAAAGCAGAGCATACACAGGGTTTGGCGCTATCCGAGGTTTCAGCCATTCACCGGGGGTCCTGGAATGGATCCCTGCGGATAAGTGGGGAGCTGTGTGTACATTATGACCACTCCCCTAACCGAACCTAGCGTTTGACAAAGAATGGCTTCAACTGTCGTGAATGACAGCCAAAGTCACAGTTAGGGGTAGGGAGACTATTTTGAATTAGATCATAACATCGTATTGCTCATAAGCTTTATTTCGACTAACGTTACATACGTACAAAAAGTATGCACCGTAAGGACACACACCAAGCTGGGCCGCAGGGAAGAAACATATTGCTTAGGATTTACCTAGTCAGCCGCTTCTAGAGAGCAAGCACCGCGCAAAGCCGCTGGAGCTCGTGCTGTGGACGCCAGTGGGGTGAGGCTGTGCTGGCGGGGTAACCCGGGACCCAGCCGGGAAAAAACGGCTGACGCCACACTCACACTCCTAAGGAACGCCAACGCCCTGGCAGCCAGCCCCGCTTGGCATCTCTTCCGGGAAGCGTGGCCGGGACTCGTATCGCGCTGCGCTTGCGCACTGAGGTTTCGCGTAAGGAACCAATGGGACGGAGGAGTGGGCGGGCGGTTGGCAGAAACCCGGATTCCGGTTCCGGTGGGCCTCCGTCAGTCCGCTCCAACGCTACGTGTCTCTGGCGTTTTAGGTGGAGGCTGGGCAGGTGAGTTTCTTCCCACCGGTGGGCACAGGCGAACTGGGCGGCCAAGGCTTTGCGACTCGCGGGGGCGGCGGGCGTGGGCGAGCCGGCTTGTCTCCCCGGGAGGCCGTGGTGCGGCTGGCGGAGAGTGGGCCCTTGGCTGAGGTCCGGGGCGGGGGTCTGGCCGCCTGCATCCCACCAACCCGGCCTCTGGTGGAAGGCAGACCCGGGGAGCGGGGTCGCCGGCCCGCGGGCCTCCAGAGCTTAGCGTCCTGGCCGGGTGTCTTCTGTGCTGCAGTGGAACATGATGGCCTGCTTCCCGGATTCGGGGCTGTGTCTGTTACGGGTGTGGAGTCCTGTCTGGGAAGAGCTGTAGTCAGCCTTGGCCCCGCCGCTGCTCCGAGGTTTAAAGTGAGAGCATTGGTTAGAGTCTATTTCGAGAAATCATAGTTGGTTTTTGGATCTCTGCCCCTGACATTGAGTGCGGTATTGTGAGTAGCGAGCATTTTTCTGGATAAAGAGTTCTTAGCTTCCTTCATGACAACTATGATTACAAAAAGTTTAAGCCCTTTGGATTTCAAGAGCAAAGTTAAGTGAAATACAGAAGAAACAGACATTACTGTGTTTTTGCCCCAGTCCGTTGCAGAACCTTTTGTTTCATTGACATTTCGTTGTTTATAGCCTACATTAGGCTAGGGAACCGGGAATTACAGAGGTTTACATTCCATAGCCAGTGATTTCAACCACCACCTGGTCACTGTTCTAAGTACTAGAAATGGAGGAAAATACAAGTAACACCCTGGCCTCTTTACTTACTATAGCCGTGGCTCTCAAAGCTGAGATCTGATGATATTTCTCTTGGGTAATAGATTCCTCGAAAGAACCTATATGGTAAATTGTATATCTCTTTTTCCTTAAAAGATGTGTTCAAACCAAAAAGTTTGGAATTTAGCTAGTAGCTTCTCAGAATCTGCATCTTGCTTTAGCCATTCTTTATAGTTTAGAAAAGTATGTTGTATTGGTACGTTTTAGAAAAATCAGATTGAAATTCACGTTTGCCTCCATTTTAGGCTCTTGCAGCAACCATAGTTGGCATTCACTGTATAAGACACTGGCTTCTGCATAGTTTAAAATATAATATGGAAAGAAATTGTAGGATTTCAACGTTGATAGTTCTTTAGCAGGAGTGGTAATGGGTGGGACTGCAGAGTGAGAAAAGGAATGGATGTGTTATCAGTTGCTTAACCTTTTTTTTTAACCTTTTAATAGAGATAGGCTTTTTATATTGAGTGTGCGATTCTTTGTCAGAGAAGATGAGTAAGATCTTTGCTTATTGCCTTTGATCCCATACTTAACTGAAATTTACAAAAATATATCAATTTAGGCTTTGGAGTTTGTTTTTTGTTTTATTTTAGGAGGTGGAGCTGACCCATATTAGACGTGAATTCAGTGGCTGGTCTCATGTACATCTTGATGTAAATGAGCAAGTCCTTACTGTATGATAACCAATGTCAGTGAGCATCTTTGTTTGTTTTAAGCAGGCAGCCATGGATCAGGTAATGCAGTTTGTTGAGCCAAGTCGGCAGTTTGTAAAGGACTCCATTCGGCTGGTGAAAAGATGCACTAAACCTGATAGAAAAGGTAATTGCTTGACCGTGAGAGAAAATTAAATCTTTGCATTTTCTAAGCCTTTTGTTTCATTAACATCTTCTTGATAGCCATTGCATTATATTCATCAACATTTTTATTGATTGATACTGCTCGACGGCTTCTTAACATTGTCATGTCTTCCTAAATTTTTTACTCTTGTCTAAATTTTTATTTTATGTATTTTCAAATGGTGTAAGATTATTTACTACAGCCTCATGTTCCATGTTACATTCGAGTTAGTAATATTTTGACTTTAGCGTCTTATATGTTTCCTCTTTGGGGAAGCTTTGGAGTTCTCCCTCCTCAGCTCCCACCCCAACAAACAAAACCTTAACATGAAACCAACAATATAGTTTTTCCAAGCTAGAAAGTTGCTTTTGTTATTTATCATGATTCACGTGTTAAATTGCTCTACTTTTATTCATTCATTGAGTTAGGAGCTGGTAATATAACAGAGAATATAACATGTATGTAATGTAGTATATAAATAAAGAGAATAGTCCTTGATATCGTGGAGCTTAGAATCTATCAAGGAAACGCTCATAAACAAATTGTTGCAATTATGTTTTTTAATTACTGCTATGGTAAGTATTATGGAAGATAACTAGAAGGCAGTTTTACAGCACATAACAGGAGGACTAACCAAGTCAGAAGATTAGGGAAAGCTTCTCTTAGGAAGTAACAAAATGAAAACATTACCAGGGTAATATTTTATAAAATTGTGCTCAACTCAGTTTGATTATTTGTATTTTATTTTTTCGAGACAGAGTCTCACTGTGTTGCCCAGGCTGGAGTGCCGTGGCGCAATCTTAGCTCACTGCAACCTCCACCTCCCAGTTTCAAGCAGTTCTCCTGCCTCAGCCTACTGAGAAGCTGGGGTTACACGCCACCATGTCTGGCTAATTTTTGAATTTTTAGTGGAGTCTGGGTTTCACCGTGTTGTCCAGACTGGTCTCAAACTCCTGACCTCAGGTGATCCACCCGCTTCTGCTTCCCAAAGTGTTGGGATTACAGGCAAGAGCCACCATGCCTGGCCCAATTTGAGTTTTCAGGCCTTAATTTTGGCTTCATTGTAGTATCAAAGACAATGGACCCATTGTTTATAGTGTACCAAAAAAAAGATATGTTTCTGCCTGTATAATCAACATGTTATAATAAAAATCACAATGTTACATTTTAAAATTTAAGAAAAATAATGTATATTTCTTGTATCCATGACCTTTTTTTGGTATATTCTGGTTATTTGTTAATAAGAAAAAATATTTTTAGTACTTGTTGATGAACTCACTAGCACAGACATGCACTATTTGTTTCCTTAAATATAAAGAAAACATGGAAATTTAAAAACCTGTGAAACAAGTTGTTTACTATTAATAGTCTCACCTTTTTTCTTTTAAGTTACATATCTGTTAACAGGAGAAATGTGTACTAGTTAAGTTCATTTATGTTGCTGATAGTTTTTTTCCCCATACTTTCAGTGACAGTGCAAAAAATATGTGAATTTCGTGTTTTTAAATGCAGAATTCCAGAAGATTGCCATGGCAACAGCAATAGGATTTGCTATAATGGGATTCATTGGCTTCTTTGTGAAATTGATCCATATTCCTATTAATAACATCATTGTGTAAGTAAGCTTTATTAAATAGACTAGGATTAAATGAAACTTGAAACCATTTGAGATGACAGGCTGCTATTGCGTTAATACAGAGATACATCTCTTGACTTTTTTGTGCTATTGGAGTTTACTGATATTTACAAGTACCCAATAATTGAGTGCTTTTAGACCTTACATGATCTTTCCAGAAATTCTGTATGCTAGGCACTATTTCAATAAATAAAATTTTAGAGTCCAAAAAGTATTAAAGGCACTCGTATGTCACAAAACCAGCATTGAAACCTGCCCTCTTTGTGGTGTATCTTGTTAATTTCCAAGGTGCAGAGGAATTGCTTCCCATCCAAAAATCACTGCTGTGATAGAATTCTAACTCTGGACCAGATTGCCTAGATTCAAATCCCTTTTCTTGTTAAGCAGTAGCTGTCCTCTCTGTGCCCAGTTTAGTCAGTGGGATAATAGTTCTTAAATTATGACTTTGAAGTCAAGTAAGGCCCCAGAAACAATTGGAGTAAGAATAGAAGTGAAAGTTGTTGCTGTAATGAGCCACTGATACTGATCGCAGTTTAGGCCAAGGACTTAGTATG
The DNA here is from genome assembly GCF_001604975.1 of Cebus imitator. Lineage (NCBI taxonomy): Eukaryota > Metazoa > Chordata > Mammalia > Primates > Cebidae > Cebus > Cebus imitator. Next base: position 932,583 of record NW_016107901.1, read on the forward strand.
AGTTTCAACATGTACTTACTCTGTGATTTTTTTTTTTTGTATGTATTTAATCTCAGCCTCATTCGCTGTTTGGAGGTAATAAAATCTATTATTACCTGATAATATCAGTTAAGCACCAATTAAGTGTTTGTTGAATTAAGTGAACAACTTCAGGTTCTTTGCCTTTTCCGATGGTGATGGTGGCAATAATAATAGTTCACATTCATCGAGAACTTTCTGTATGCTATTGATATCTATCCAATATCAATCAGTAATATCAGTTGATTTTACGGGGTGGTAAAGTTTGAAGCAATGATTTTAAAAAGGTTTCTGAACTGTAAATCTCCTAATTACTGGGTATTTTATCACAGATACTAGTACAGGTTGCCTTTTAAATGACAACAATGTGTATTGTCAGAGGGATTTCTTAAGTAGGTCGCCATAGTTATTAAGCAGAAGTGCCACAAAGTGATATTCAGGCTCATGAATAGTTAAGAGCTAGATGGGCCCAAGTCACTGAGATCGCCTTTGTCAGTTCAGAAATCCCTTCTATTTTACCAGTGAGAAGTGCCAACTGTGGAATTGTGGAATCCTGGGGAGAATACTGAAGTAGAATGAGGAAATCAGTATGAAGTGGCAGTCTCTGACAAGTCCCTTTTTCATTCTCAGTGCTGCTGCTCTTCTTGCTTCCTATTCTGTCATGAGACAGATTTAATTGATAGGAAGTGTTTCTTCACAATGATAACAAAATTAGTTTCCTGTGATAATCACCCTTCATTGTTCTTAGTGTAGTACCCTCCAGAAGATCATGTAAGCCCAGCTTTTCCAATTTTTGGTATACAAGCAGCTTTCAAATTTCCCCCCGCTTCACTTAACCTATATTTTTGTCTCTTTTGCCGGACATCACTGTCTGCCTTGTGTCATACTCATATAGGTTCGTCTTTCACATTAGATTATGAGTTGTGGGGAATGCCTACCTTTTTATTTATATTATGTGTGTCTCCTATAGAATCTAGTCCAGAGCCCTCTTGTATCCCTTAAAAGCACTGAATAAAGTGAGCAACTACAGGTTCTTGCCTTTTCTAATGGTGATGGTGGCAATGATAATAGTTAACATTCATTGAGAACTTTTCATGACTCTGTGTGTCCACTCATTTAATCTTCATGGGGAAACTGAGGGATGAGGAGATTAAGTAACCTACTCGGATTGCATGGCAACACAGGAAACCTTTCAGAAGCTACTTAGAAAACTTTCCTTCCAGTTAAAAAAGTGGTTTCATTGTTTAAGGAGTTAAAAATCTATCCTTAGATATTTTTTACCTTAATGTGAAGGCCAGTTAAAACCTTTTGTGAGAGACACTACAGAGAACATACTCTTTCCTCATGTTATGCCATGATAGCTGTAAAACTGAAAGGAATCTCTCTTTCCCTACATGAAAGAGCGTAAATCATTGTTTAAATCATTTTGAGGTAGTAGCAAGGGAAGTACTCATTGGGTTGAATTATCAGTTTTTTCTCATGATTTTTTTCTTTTTCTTTATAATTATAGTAGTCAAAATTAATATTCACGGTATTAGAATTTAAGATAATTAAGCACTTGCTGGCCTTTTAGTTACAGCAATACTATTTAATAGCATAAGCATTTAAAATACTAAGCATTAAAATATATACTCAGGAGTATTCTATTTAATAAGTTTTTTTTTCCTTTTTTTTGAGACAGAGTCGCACCACCACACCTGGCTAATTTTTTTTATTTTTATTGTTAGTAGAGACAAAGTTTCATCATGTTGGCCAGGCTGGTCTTGAACTCCTGACCTCAAGTGATCTGCCTGCCTCAGCCTCCCAGAGTGTTGAGATTACAGGTGTGAGCCACCACGCCTGGCCTGTTTTACATAATTTTCATCTGGTAATGAAATTATATTTCTTTATTTAACATTACTACAATGTATACCTGACTACACAGTTTTAATGTTCATGCTTTTAAAACTCAGAAGTTCTTCTGTAGAAAAGGTGATTTTTGTTTCCATCATGACTAACCCAGATTTTTGAATGATTATGGTAAGATACAGTGCTTGAGCAGATTTTTCAATGATTATGGTAAGATTCAGTGCTTGAGTGCCTCGTGCTCATCTGCAGTCTATTTTCTGCTGGTGTGTTCTCCTGGTGTGTCAACGTTATCAAATTGGAAAGCTGCTCAACTAAACATCCTGTCATGTAATTGATAGTTTATGTTGTGTTCGGAAAGACATTATACTAGACTGTTCCAAGATGGCAATTCCTGAATGAGCATTGTGAGTTTAAAAATAGACCTCTCCCAGTAGCCACATCATCTTTTCAGGTTTAGGATTTTCAAGTTCACTGTGCCATTCTTTTTGCCATCTTTAGATAAAGTTAGGTGTTGTTCAAGTAATTAGTCTTAACCCCTTAAAATCATAGCATATTGCATTTCAAATAATAATTATTAAAATCTTATCTGTGCTCAGAGGTAACAATTTTTCTTTCTTTTACAGTGGTGGCTGAATACATTTTGGAAGAGAGTTTTTCATCTTAGAGACTGGTGAACAAGTGGTGAGGGTGTGAGAAGCTCACAGCATACAAATTTGCCTCTATGTTTTGTGGGTTGTTTTCTCTTTCAAAACGTTTTCTATTTCTAAATTAAAGTAATTTCAAAGTAAATAAATATCCCGTTTTTCTGTCATAGATACTTATCACATTTCAGCTATAGAAAATAGTAGATTCTTTCTCTGAATAATTTGGTTTATAAAAGAAATTAAAGGGCCTGGTGAAATATTCATCTTTCTGAGAGCTCTTGTGTTTTAGTTCCTTTGTGCTGGTATTATAAAATACCTGAGACTGGGTAATAAATAATAAAACTTTATTCTCACTGTTCTGGAGGCTGGGAAGTCCAAGATCAAGGTACCAGCAGGTTTGGTGTCCAGTGAGGGCATGGTCTCTGCTTACAAGCTGGCACCTTAAATGTTGTGTGCTCACATGGCAAAAGGGATGGAAGGGCAAAAGGAGCAAGGGCTTTGGGAAGCCTCTTTGATAAGGGCCTTCATCCCATTCATAAGAGAGGAGCCCTGTGACCTCCTCACCTCTTAAAGATTCCAAATGTAATCTCCATTTTCTTTATATATATATGTATGTGTGTGATTACATTTCTTTATATATATGATTACATTTCTTTATATATAAGATATATGTATGTGTGTATATATATATATATACACACACGTGTGTGTGTGTGCATGCGTGCGCGTGCGCACCCTAGAGATAGGGTCTTGCTCTGTCACCCAGGTCATAGCTCACTGCGACCTCAAACTCCCGAGCTCAAGCCATCTTCCTGCTTCAGACTCCCAAATAGCTGGACTACCAGCACATGCCACGATGTCTAGCTAATTTTTTGTAGAGGTGGGGTATCACTATGTTGCCCAGGCTGGTCTTGAACTCTTGACCTTAAGCAGTCCTCTCACCTTGGCTCCCAAAGCGCTGTAATTATAGGGCTAAGCCACTGTGGTTGTCTGGAGATTGAATTTCAATATGAATTTTGGAGGGACATAAACCTTCAAGTTATAGCATCTGCTGTCAGATAAATGTTTTTTATGGTCAAAGAAGAAACAGCAAGTAAAAGATGGTTGTTCCCTATTAGAACTTGAGGGTAGGGCAGGAGTTTTTCTGTAAGCGCTTAATTTTTTTTTTTTTTTTTCCAGACAGAGTTTCATTCTTGTTGCCCAGGTGGAGTACAATGCCGCCATCTCAGCTTACCACAACATGCACCTCCTTAGTTCAAGCAATCCTCCTGCTTCAGCCTCCCGAGTAGCTGGAATTACAGGCATGCGCCACCACGCCTGGCTAATATTGTATTTTTACAGAGAGAGTTTTACTATGTTGGTCAGACTAGTCTTGAACTCCTCGAACTCAGGAATTTTAAACAGGTAGTCAAAATTATTATAGTTTAGAGGCTACTTGAAATAGTTTCCTAGAATTATGATTAAAACTTAAAAGTGAGAGGTCCTCTTCTAGATGTAATGAGTCAGTCACTCTATCTTGAGCACTGGAGGCCTGAATTTTATTAAGAATTCACTGATCGAGTCTGAAATGAAAAGGGGATTTACCCTCTTTCCCCTTTTAAAAAAAAGTAAAGCCAGGTGCAGTGGCTCACTCCTATAATCTTAGCACTTTGGGAGGCCTAGACAGGAGGATTGCTTGAGACCAGGAGTTCAAGACCAGCTTGGGCAACATAGCAAGACCCAAACTCTACAAAAAATTTTTAAATAATTATTTAACCTGGTGTGGTGGCACACACATGTAGACCCAGGTATTTGGGAGGCTGAGGTGGGAGGATCTCTTGTGCCCAGGAGTTGGAGGCTGCAGTGAGCCATGATTGCACCACTGCACTCAGCGTGGGTAATGGAGTGAGATCTTGTCTCTAAAAATAGAATAAAAATAGTAATTTGAATGTGAGTTTGTTCCCCCTTTTTAAAAAAGCAATTGCACATCTTCAATTTGTTCACTCAGTGTTTAGTTATTGACCTTTATTTCCCTGCTTCTAATATTTTTTAAAAACTTGTTAGTGGCACACATGTTTAAATGTTCTTTCATCAAAGGCTGCATGTGGTGGCTCACACCTATTATCCCAGCACTTTGGGAGGCCAAGGCGGGTGGATCATGAGGTCAAGAGATAAGACCATCCTGGTCAACATGGTGAAACCCTGTCTGTACTAAAAATACACAAATTAGCTGGGCATGGTGGTGTGCGCCTGTAGTCCCAGCTACTTGGGAGGCTGAGGCAGGAGAATTGGCTTGAACCCAGGAGACAGAGGTTTCAGTGAGCCGAGATTGTGCTATTGCACTCCAGCCTGGATAACAAGAGTGAAACTCCATCTCAAAAAAAAAAATGTTCTTTTATCAGTAAGACAGGGAAGTGTCTAATTAATGTGGTTGGGCAGTGTTCCTTAGTTTTGGAATCCACAGTTCAGGCCTGTTTTTGTATAAGAGTAATAGATCTATCTGCCTACTTATGAAATGTTGACAGTGTTTCAATTTTGAATGAATTGATGTCTTCCAGTATAAAAATACAGTGAAAATTTGGCCATCTCTAAGCTTAAGGAGACCATATAGGCACATTTATAGCTATTAACTGCCCAAAGGCCAAAATTGTATGTGTACATATATGCAAGTGCATGTATATTTGTATATGTTTACATCTATGTACGCATGTACAGACGTTTACATACATGCACCTGTATACATGTATATTTTAAACACTTGTGGTAGAAATTCTAAAATGTAGACTTGCCGCTGGCAAATGTGTATATTTTGTTGTTGGTTGAGATGATTCTGAACGTTAATATTTTTTGACATAAGATAATTGGAAATTCCTATTTATAGCATGCATTCAGGCTGATTATTTTGATGACTGACTTGGTTCTTGACACATGAGTGGATAAGGTATTACATAAATATATGATATGTACACATGTGAATGAAATGAGGGCTGACCAGAGGAACCTTCACAAGCAACATTTGCATTTCTTAGTAGGAAAGTATAAGTAGATTTTTCTTAATTCAGCCTCCTCCTAGCATATATGAGAGCTGGCATGTTAGGCTTAAAACATTACTTATTAAACTTCACCATTCATGAATCCCCTGAAGGAATTAAACATTTTCTATTTTTAAAATGCCTGTAGCAAAACATACTAATACTTTTCCTGGGCAGTTCCCCAGTTTCTCTTCTTTGCAAGCAAAGTCGTCTCAGTTTTTTCAGGTTGTGTGCCACATGTATGGGTATGTGAACAGCACTTTTTGTTCACCTGTTTTTAACGTCACGTCATTGGACTCATGCTGTTTGCATTCATCTGTGACTTGCCTTCTCTCTGAAAATAGTATTTTTGAGGTTCATGCATGCTGATAACACAGCTGCAGTAGCTGTGGTCCATTTATTCGCACTGACATGTAATTTACTACTATGAAATTCTTCCATAACTTTTTATTTGTTTTATTATTGACGGACATTTGGGTTGTTTTCAGCTGTTTGCTTTTAACAAGTGTTCTTCTAAGTGTTCTGCCAAGAATGTGAGTAGACATGTCTTCTGGCATAGCTGTGCAAGCATTTCTTTCGGTCTCACGCCTGAGGGTGAAGCTGCAGCGTCAAAAGCATGTCTGTGTTCGGTCTCGGTAATGCCCATCATTTTCTGCTAAGGGGTAGAAGTCCTGCTAATTTCTCCCCCTCTAGTAAGAGACTCCTGCTCTAGCTTCTCCTGCTAGTACATTGTACCTGTTTTGTTTTGTTTTGGCAGGTGTTTTCATTTACTTTATGGTATTTTGGGGTCAAGAAATTCTCAATGACAGTATTTTTACTATATAAATATTTTCACTTAACACTTGTAATCTTTGTGTCTATTATTATTAATACTGTCAGCTTCTTACAGGATTACCCAGTCTCATCTTCACAGACCAATGCTTTCCACCCTTCTCAAATACAAGAGTCACCTGGGCACTGGCCCAGCTTAGATCTACCACATCGACATCTCTAGATGTTGGGCCTTGGCTTCTGTGCTTTATAAAAATGCTCCTAGATGGTAATTTGTAACATCAGTTGAGATTTGAGAAACATTACCCAGCCACACAGCTCATCTTTTCAACTAAAGCCCCGCTGGACGTCTCTAGCTTGTTGTATTATGACTTCTGTGGTAGAAAATGCCCCCATGTAACTAGCCACCATGTAACTACTCAGAAACATAGCCTCATTCAGAAAAGAAGACTTCTGAAATATGACTGCACAGTTGTCACGCTGAGTTCATTAAATGCTTAGCTCAGGCACTATGCAGAGCAGGGTGGAGGTCAGTAAACTTAAAATCTTTGTATTTCTGATTATTTTTTAAGGCAACCGCCAATGCATTATTTACTCAGAACCTTTCTTGTCTCTGAGGAGTTAATTCTGGCAATAAATAGGTCATCTCCTGCCAACTTAAAGTACAGCCGGGTGAGGTGGCTCACATCTGTAATCCCAGCACTTTGGGAGGCCAAGGCAGATGGATCACCTGAGGTCAGGAGTTTGCAACCAGCCTGGCCAATATGGTGAAACTCTGTCCCTACTAAAAATGTAAAAAGTTAGCCGAGCTTGGTGGCATGTGCCTGTAGCCTTAGTTACTCCGGGGGCGGAGGCAGGAGAATTGCTTAAACCTGGGAGGCGAAGGTTGCAGTGAGCCAAGATTGTGTCACTGCACTCCAGCCTGGGTGACAGAGTGAGACTCTGTCTTAAAACAAAAAAAAAAGTAATTTGTATTTCAATCTCAAAGCCTCTGAATATCAACTAGGCATCAAAATATTTCTCCTCTGTGAATAATTATATACAAATCACTGACAGATGATACAGGCCGGGTGAGATTGCAGTTGCTAACATGGGGAGGATGAGGGGAAGTGTGGATGTTGGAGAATGGCTGGGAGTTTGGTTTGGGAAATGCTAGCTTGAAATGCCTGTTGGATAGTGAAGTAGAGGACGAATGTGCAGATGTTCCAGCTAGAGATAAGGATTTAGGAATCATGAAGCCAGAAGAAAGTGTTTCCAGGAGTCTGAGCAGGCGAGCCAAATGCTGCCGATAGGTTGTGTGAGATAAAGATCAAGATTTGACACAAATTTAGCAATGTAGAGGTTGGTGGTGATCTAGAGGTCCTGGTTGGGGTGCTTCAAGAGACACTGAAGGGATAGGCATAAGAGTTAAGGAGTGTGGACAGACGGCTCCTGTGATTTTTGTAAAGGGCAGTAGGTAAAGGGGGTATTTTGTTTGATAGAGGATTTATTTTTAATATGAGAGAAAGAGCAGTGTGTTTTCATGGTGACAGGAATGGTCTGAGGGGAAATTGATAAGGAGGGGGTGAGAAGAAAGGGGTCTGTGGTTCAAGTAGCAGTGGGAGTAGCTCATTCTTTCTGATGAGGGAGAACATGGGTCCAGAATCAGACTCTTTCCGAGGAGGAGACGACAGGAAAAGGCAGCGAGGTTGAGGACACAGCGTGCCAGAGAGTGATAGAGTGGAATTCAAGCTGGGTAAGGAGTAGAAGGCAAGACAGGTGTGACGGGCAAAACGGACTGTGTGCCCCAGAGGGGTAAAGGTTTGTTTAAACTGGGGCCCTAGGGAATTAACTAGAAAGGTAGAATTGGTGGTTGCAGAGTAGAATGCTTGGATCTGAATTGTGGAGGCCCTGTAGTTATTGGTAATAACCAGTTATAACACTGGAAAGACCATGGGATTCAGTAGCTAATACAAGTTGAAAATCAAGATTCTTGGAGGTGAGGAAGTCAAGAAGCTGGGAGGCCAGTGTGTGAGGGTTATGTTTGTGAGTATTGAATCACCATTAATTGCCATAGAAGTAGGGCGGGGAAGAGGGACAGCTAGGCGCCAAAGTGTTCCCGGGCAGGGTGGGAGGGCACAATGGCTGATGGTGAGTGCTGTTTCAGATGAATAGTGCTAGGAGGGGTAGCGGATGCTGCTGACTGATGATACACAGGTTAGAACTGGAGGGTGGACATGTGAGAAGAGGAGGAACAAGGAGAAGCTGCCTGCCCTCTGGTCCCAGCATTGTGAGTAGGATGGGAGAGGGAACGAAATCCATGGATAGGGCTACAGTCTATACAGTGCTGGAACAGCATAAAGGGAAAGGCAATGTTCTGAAATGAGGTTGAATTATTTGTGATTCTCTATGACTGACCATGGAGTCCGAAGGGCAGTGTGGAAGGGTTTCGGAAGTTAAGGAAGGGTGAACGATGGAATCAGAAAAAAAGAAATAAGGAGCAGCTTATGAGGGATTCTCAGGAGTCTTGGTCTTCTGGAGTGGGAATTGAGGGCATGATGGTTTTTGCCCTTCTTTTCCTGAGTAGTGAGGCAAGGTGGTGAGATTCACTGAGGCAAGGCAGTGGAACTGGAGACGGGGCAAGTGTGGTTCTGAGGCCTCTCTTCATGTGCTGGTGGCGCTGGGAGCAGAGCTTCCCACAGTGCAGGGTGCACGTGAACCACCTGAAGGCCTTGCCGCAGATCCCAGTTCAGGAAGTTGTGGGAGGGGCTGAGATTTCACGTTTTTGTAGAGTTTGCCGAGACTTCCAGGTGTCGCTGATGCTACTTTGAGGAACAAGGGTAGAGGAGACAGAAGATTTAGTTTTATCGAGCCCATTGGCTATTTGTGCTTTAACACTCTCCTGGCCCCCATGTGACCTGCCCTATGAGGACAGTTCTCACACTTTTGTGAAGAACCAGAACACTCATAAGCTCTCCCAGGATGGTGACCTTGGACCCCTGAACGCCATAGAAATGTGGAAAGGGTGGCACACAGGTATGTTATAACTACTGTAGTTATGAAGTGAATCCCTATTTCATTTTAAGAGGCAATTTTAGGGTGTAAACTCTACAAAAGCAGAGATCTTTGTTGTTTTCATGGATGCATTCCACAAACAAAATAGTGCTTGACACAGGATAGAGGTTCAAATATTTATTGATGAATGAATACAAATGGTTACTATATTAATTTTCTTAAAATCCCTTGCATGTTAGAGAAGGTAGTACAGAAAAATGCTTCAGTGAATTTCCAGCCAGTCTGTATCCTAATGAAAAGTCCCCCTTAAGCGTAGATGTGGGGGAGAAGTCTGGCGCCAGTCTCCACAGATCATCAGTGTAGGTGGGCATGATGCAAGACAAAGAGGCAGAAGTGACTGCAAAGATAGGGCACGAGAAAGCTCCTCTATAATGGAATGAAAATTATGTTAGCCAAAGCTTCCTGTTGGCACAGTAAATGGTCCTGCATTGCCGTTCACAGGGTCTCATGGTCTACGAGCTAAGTGGAAGTTTAGCTTAGGTAGTAATAAGAGAACAGCGCTCATAATTTGGGTAATGAGTCCACTTGAAGCCCAAATCTACCATTACACAATTTATGCATGCAACAAGTCTGTACATTGTAAACCCTGAAAATCTGGGACAAGTCTTAGTTAACTTAGAAAGTTTATTTCCTAGTTCCTATTACCTTGTTTTATATATAACCTTTAAATAAGCTTTGAATTAGACAAAAATTTTTAACCTTTTTTTTAAAAAGGACACACTTTTTTTTTTTGTAGTGTGTAGGAAAACGTACAATATATATTTATTGTTTTTCTACAATATATATTTATTGGAAAATACCCAAATAATGAAATATCTATTATTTAATTTAACTTTACATCCTAAATTATGACCGGTTTGTCTACAAGTATTTATCCTATTACATTTATCTAATTATTTTAATCATTTACCTAGATTATTTATGAAAACTCTGATCATGAATTTAAAGTTATGAAAGTACCATTCCAAAATTATAACTGAGGCAGTGAAAAAAGATTTGACCTAACTGACTCCATCTTGCTCTTAACCTCCAAGCTGTCCTTGTTTAGTCCTGGGCATCAGCTGAACTAACTTTGGGAGGAACTTAGTTTATAGTTTAGCTTTGAAACAAAGATGGTAACAGTCCTTTCCCAAAACAGACCTCCTTATTGCCTGTGGACTAGATTGTTTAAAGCCCCAGGATTAAAAGTTATGGTAATCTTACTAAATTCAAGATGCAGCTATTTTCATTAAACCCATGTCAATGTCTTACTCATTTATGAGACAGAATCTTTCTTTATTGCCCAGCCTTGAGTGCAGTGGCGCAGTCTCGGCTCACTGCAACCTCTGCCTCGTCGGTTGAAGTGATTCTCCTGCCTCAGCCTCCCAAGTAGCTGGGACTACAGGTGCATACCAGCATGCCTGGCTATTTTTTTTTTTTTTTTTTGACAGGTGCCCTACTTTGTTGCCCAGGCTGGTCTTGAACTCCTGACCTCATGATCCACCCATCTCAGCCTCCCAAAGTGCTGGGGTTACAGGTGTGAGCCTCCACATCTGGCCATCAATCTCTTATTTATTAAAAATTACACAAGCAACCATCATTCCATTTTGAGTTGGGTTTATAGTTTTGAAACCCCTATGACAAATTTTGACACCTTATATATTTGGCAGGGATAAATATGAAATTGTTTGATCAATAAATGCGAAACAAAACAAATGTACGCTGGTAATTCTTAAGACATTTCTAATTTTTTTTTTTTTGAGACCAAGTTTCACTTGTTGTCCAGACTAGAGTGCAGTGGCACGATCTCCGCTCACTGTAACCTCCGCCTCCTGGGTTCAAGTGATTCTCCTGCCTCAGCCTCCCAAGTAGCTGGGATTATAGGCATGCACCACCACTCATGGCTGATTTTTGTACTTTTAGCAGAGTTACGGTTTCACCATGTTGGTCAGGTCGATCCTGGACTCCTGACCTCAGGTGATCCACCTTCCTCGGCCTCCCAAAGTGCTGGGATTATAGGCCTGAGCCAGTGCGCCCAGCCTCTAGAATTTCCTTACCAATCATTTTAAAGTTGGCGTATTTATTAAAGATTTTACTTGTTACATAAACTTGAAAAAGCATTTGGCTAGTCTTTTTTAGTATCTGATTTAAGTGCTTTTATTTTTCTTCAAACCAGTTAATTAGAGCTTTTTAATATATTTTTAGTAGTGAAACATTTTGTATACAACACATAAACACATATAAAGATGTATTAGGCATGCCAAAGGAAGTACATTTTATAGATTTATAAATACCCCCCCACCACTTTTTCCCCCTAGCTTAGACTTTCAGATTCTTGATAACCTGTTTCACAACCCTAGGCAGTTCTCAGCTATTAAATAGGCTTAAATTTGCACATTAAAGGAAAGTACTCAAGTGAAAATCAAATAGCAAATTTACTTCATAAGGTACAGAGAGGAAAAGCCTGGTGCTGCTAGAGGGAGACGCTTTTATTTTTCTTTGAGCCAAATGAAGCATAAGATTACATTCTTAAACACCCAAGAGTACCCTCTGTTGCACTATTTTAGTTAAAAATCAGGTGAAAACAATTCAGTAAACTGAAAAAAAAAAAGCTTTTGCTCAACAAGACAAGGTTCTAGGAGAGTCAAATCTTTAATGAGCTACCTTGTAACAAAAATATGAAGGCCTTTCAGATACAAACATGCATGCGCGCTCACACACACACATATATCTTGGATGTTAGTGTTTTAGTTAAGATGACTTTTAACCATTGAACTTTTTAAAAAAAAAACTTAAAAATCTTACTACTATATTTCAGCTAGGACAAAATGCTGCTAAATCAACAATGATCACACAAATTACACAATTTCTGAGCACTCTAAACATAAGCAGAAATTAACACCAGCTGTTTGTTAAATGCTACCTTTGTCATTTAAAGGGAATCTGCAAGACAGAATCCCAAACCAGTTTCTTACCTAGTGATGGGTTTCAGGCTGTAGACTGCCCTCTACAATCGTACAAGCAGGAAAACTCATCTTCCCTGTTGGGAGAGAGCTCAAACTTCATAAAGGAGTTACTTGCCTTCCATCATCACAGAGGCAGGAAAAACTTGTCTTCCTTGTGTTGCAAGTGAGCAAAACTCCAAAAAAAAAGAGGAATTATACAGCAAAATAAACTCTAGAGCTCAAATTTTGGGAGATCAGGGATTCTCTGGAGGTGGTGCTGTCAAACCTCAGCAAATTGTCCTTTTGGTTTGAGCCATAAAGTTAGCTCATGCTGGTACCAAGCACCAATAGGAGATTTGTCAAAGGTCAAGGGCATCTCCACTCAGAATCCCCCTGTGGTTACGAAAATGTGACCCGAGAGATTTTGAGACAGGCCTCAGTTAATTTAGAAGGTTTATTTTGCTAAGGTAAAGGATGAAGTGAACCCCTGACACAGCCTCAGGAAGTCCTGTTGACATGTGCCCAAAGTGGTCGGGACACAGCTTAGTTTTATAGATTTTAGGGAGACGTGAGCCATCCATCAATATTTTTAAGAAGTACATTGATTTGATCTGGAAAGGCAAGACAATTTGAAGCAAAGGCTGGAAGGCTGGAAGCAGGGAGGGGGCTTGCAGGTCACAGATGGGTGAGAGAGGGACTGTTGGTTGCATTCTTCTGAGTTTCTGATGAGCCTTTCTAGAGGAGGCAATCAGACATGCATCTATCTCAGTAAGCAGAGGGGTGACTTTGAATAAAGTGGGAGGCAGGTTTCCCCTCAGCAGTTTCCAGCTTGACTTCTCCCTTTAGCTTAGTGATTTGGGAGCCCCAAGATTTATTTTCACAACAGGTACCCTCTTTCACAACATGTACCCCCAGAATCTCTATTTAAAAAAAAAAACTCCCCAGGTCATTCTAATGTGCAGACAGGGCTAAGAACCACTGCCTACCTCTCACTGACTTTGGTTCACTGCTACACTTTTACCTAAAATGAAAATTTTATTATTTTTGAAAAGGTAATGGAATTACAGATTTCATAAGTAAAAACAACATTAAAAACATCTAACTAGAAAAATAAAGACAGTCCTCAGATTGGTGACAATAAATAGTACTTTGTGATACTTCACATTTAAAGAAGGCACTAGGAACTCAGGAGGAGGCATTTCTGGTATGTTTTCTCAGAGAAGATGGACCTAGGCGCGCAGCCCAGGAGGTTTTGCACAGAGGGTCCACACGTGTCAGTGAGTCTCAGCTGTGGGGTGCCCGGCATGCCGCAAGGCTGTGGCTTTCTTCTGGTCCAGTCTCTGTGGCGCAAAACCATCTGCTGCGCCTCCTCTCCTTTCCCCTTGGCTGTTTGTCTGGTCTCAGTTGAAAAGTCACATCTCCCGGGAGAACGTCCCTGACTGAAGGATGAAATTGTGTCCTTTCCTGTGTTCTGCTCTAGAACGCTGTTCCTTTCGTGATAACCCACAACACGGCTTGCTGTAAACATGAGTTCATTTACGTGTGTGTGGTTTCCTGCTCCCTGGTCAGGACCTTGTCACCCTTTCTCCTCCTTCCCTGGTGAGTCCCGGTGCCTTGTGTGGGGAGATGCAGGGAAACAGGGCCTTTGACAGATAGTTTGGCTTCAGTTCCCAGTTCTTAGTTCCTCTGGAGCCCACCCCTGTCTCCCTGCAACTTCATATTCTTCCTTATGAGACCCCTTCACCTGAGCTGGCCTGAGTGGGTAGCTCTTCTTTGTAGCTAAAGGGCCCCAGTAAGGCAATTTAGGAATGGATACTGTCCATGGATAGTCATCATTTGTCCATCCCACCAGTATTCTGACAGAACAGATTGAAATGCTATTTTCTTTGAGAGTACATGACTGGACACATTTTTACAAGAAGTGTAAAGTGTCCAGTGAGCACACTGCCCGCTCTACTATTTCCCATCCCTACCCCAAACCCAGCAGAACATGGAAGACTGGAGGTGGGGCAGGTGTTTTCCTTGTTCCTCATTGCCATTGTTGCCATTCTCCCTAAAACCCCAGCTCCTACTCATTCCATCATAGAATATCACCCACACTTATCACCTTCTGATAACAGATTTTTGTGCTTTGTTTTTAAAATTTTTAACAATCCCGCAACTCCCGGATGCCAAGTTTACACATACTTTCTAATTACAATGGGTGAAAATTTCTAAATCTAAAGATTGCTGAGAAGAGCCCCCTTCGCACTATGCAAGCCCATTTAGACTAGGCCTTCGCTTTAAAAACACACATTGAAAATAGGCTACTGCTCCCAACAGAAGAGCCTGCCCCTGAGCAGCTGCTTAAGGGCCGTGAGTGTCTCTGCAGGGTCTTTGACTACCGGTGACATCCTCCGTGAAAGATAAGAGTCTTGGTAGATATGACAATGTTAACGTTACATGGTATCACGCACTTTTTATAATTGGGGCACATATAACTGCATGTCAGAAACCATTCGTCTGTGGTTTCAAAAGAATGTACAGACATCCAGATGTGTTTGGTTCTCGAGTTGAGCACAGTGTTATGAAGACCACATTGTTATTTGTGGAAAAAGGGATTTGGGCATCAGGCATTCCTAGGCTCTCTAGGGTTCTGTAGAATCCGTTTCCTATCATTAGCGCTGCAAATTTAACATAGTCTTCATATAGAAACCCCTCTTCTCACATAATTTGTGCTCTAAACTGATCTTTGGTTTCTCAAAGCTTTCATTCTATTGAGCGAGAAATCCAGGCCTCTCTTCTAATCTGTTCCTCAGAAACGCAACTTTGTCCATGCAGTCCCTTTCCCCACGGCAGTGTCAACTCTCAGGCCCATCTCACGGCGTTCCCAAGGGCTCTTTGTTGTGTGAAATATATGCTGTGGTTCTAAGATTTGCATGTATGATTAGAAGCTTGTGAATATTTAATGAAGAGTACTATTATCTTTATGTTCCCATGCCTATAACAGGGAATTGAAATAATTGGTTCTTTGGTTCACACTTGCTTTAGAAGACTCAAAATTTATAGTGATTCAAAATTTAGGTTTGTTTCTATTTAGGAATAGTTTTGTTTTATGGAAAGAGATATTTTCCCGATTTGGTAGAAAGTGTAATAAGTTTGAGCTTCAAGAATTACTGTGTGTATATGTATGTGTTTATATGTTGGTTAATTAAGTCCTTAATAAATTTTCTAATAAGTATTATAACACTGTATGGATAAAGAAAAGAAAATTTGTATAATCCTTCATTATTCTTCTAAGTTGTTTAGTGTTCTATAAATATACTGTTCGAAGCAGCAGAAAAGTATTGGTGTTTTACTGGACTTAACGGTAAAAGTTTTCTATAGTGATGAAAAATTGTCCACACTTGAGAAGCCATTGCCATCTGAATTTCATTTATGCAATGTTTTCTCAAGAGACTACCATATTTTTACATTTATCTTAAACTAATTTTAAATCTACATTTGCAGTTTCATTTTTTTCCCATCTGTGGTTTATACAGATGAAGACGTTTATTACAGGATTCAATTTATTTGCTATTTACTTAATAGCCAGTTTCACTTCAAGTGACCTTTACTTGATGAAAAGGAAATAGAGCATCAATAGATTCTTTCATCAATAGGATACAATTACCTTGGTGATGACTTAATGGAAGAATAATGTGAGAAGAGCTGTGTTAGAAGAGCTATTTTAAGACCAAAAGACAACTTCATGCAAAAAGCACTCACAGAAGGCAGGGATTTCATTAGCCTGTGGTTGGCAATGAGCAGTGACCCTCTGCTCTCCTGTCTTACTTCATGCTTAAGCAATCATCAGCGTAAATGATATGCATGATAAATATAGTTTATTTCTACAAAATCAGATAAAGAATGTTGAGTTTAGAGAAAACTTCAGTTCTTCATTTTCTAGAAACTTTGCAGAAACAGCAGCCACCAACAATAAAGCTATTTTTGATATGATCCGCCTCCCAACTCATTCTCTTCCATGCAACCTGACACATCTTGTGGGCAATTCTGTTGAAATGCATGGAAATGGCTTTATTGCCTTGATCTGTGAGGGGCTGTGTTAAGGAAAAAAACCTGTCTTTCCGGGTCCATGAGGGGCCTGGTTTCAAAGGCAAGAACTTGCCAGCTCCATGCCTCCATCAACCTCCCCATTAGGGACCTGGAGTTTTTGTCTAATTTCTGCACCTGGGCTAGGTAAAATTCCAGATGTGCTCCTTTGTTTAAAAAGCCTGTGAAAAGCTCTGGGAGGAAGGGCCTCTGTTCTGGACCAGACAGCCAATCCAGCATCAGAGTCGAAGATCAAGTCACTCCAGAGGAAGTTTGAAAGAACTCCTCTTATTGGACAAGAACATGAATGGGACGGGAATGACTTCAAAGTGAAAACTCCACTGCACCTTTCCTATGAGGGTTTCCCTCTCTGGGATCCCCTCCCACAACAACGTGGGGGCTGTTTTTCCCTCTCTACCTGTGCGGATATCCCCTTTGGGTTCTCCCACGGCAGCATGGGAGCTCTCTCTCTTTCTCTCTCTCTCTGCCTAATAAGTCGCTTTCTGCTAAACTCTTTGAGTCGGTGATATCTGTACTCACGGTAAGCTCACTGCCGCCAGGGCCTTTTCCCCATTCCTGGGACAAGTGAGCCCAAGAACCTGGGGCACATCAAATCGGGGAGGGAGCTGAACCCCGCCCCGTCCCAGTTACATCTGGACAAACATAAAACAAAAATTATTGTGATATAATATGAAATGTGTTATGTTTGTAATAAAGTCAGCACTTTAGAATTTGTTCCACTTTCTTTCTGCAACCTCCAGTTAGAATTTATGAAATGTCAAAAGCATGAAAAGTTGCAATCTTTGATGATTATTGCTGAAGGCTTTATTTGGCATCAGCACTGGTGACCTATACACCTTTTAACCCAAAAAGGAACCAGTCTCCAAATACCAATGCATATGAGTTTTAGAATCAATTTTTAAAACATTCATAATCGTTTAATTTTTTCTTTTAGTCATGTCAGCTTAAAGACTGTCATTCTACTTTCTAAGGTTTTTTTTTTCTTAAAAATTATGATGTAAATTTTAAGATAATTGTCCAAATGTCTTTTTCAGTGGCACAGCCAGTTACTGGTCATTGGCTAAGTGTCTCATTTATTATTATGTAACAAATTACCCCAAAATTTGGTTGCCTCAACATTAACAATTTATTATTTCTCACAAATGCATTGGTTGGTTGGGGCTCACTTGGGTGGTTTTTCTGATGGGTGGTCATGTTGAAGTCTGTTATGCAGAAAGCTTGGCTGGGACTGGAATATTTAAGGTGACCTCATTCTACATGACTTCTCTCCATATGGTCTCATTCACTTAGTACTCTAGTCTGGATTTCCTTATATTCAAATGGCCAAGCTCCAGGACAAGAAAGTGGAAGTTATAATTATTTTAAGACATAGGCTGGGAAGTCCCAGAATGTCCATTCCACTGTTTTCTGTTGGACAAGGCAAGTCTCCCAATCAGCCCAGATTCAAGGGGAGGGAAACAGATTTCATTTCTTGATGGGATGAAAGGCATGCTTTTACAAGAAGAAAAATAATTGATGTCTGCTTTCATTAAGCACTCGAGTACCCTAGGGTGGTAATATTTATTTGTTCATTGTAAAACATTTATCAAGCTCTGGGATACAAGATGGAGATAGAGTTAATAAATTGATGTAATTCCTATCTTTCTGATAGTTAACAATGGTTGTAGAGAAGATTTATAATGAAACATGTGCACAGTATTTGCATTTCTGGCAACATAGCAGATAAAATAACAAAACGCAGAATAAATTTTGACCAAATTTGTGAATGCATAGCTAGGAAATTTCAAGTGACATAAATAAAGAGAAAATTCATTTGAAGTATGTTAAGTATGCAAAGTAGTGTTGTGGTGACTTACAAGGACATCAGATAGGATATGAACTTTAAAGCTAGAGGCAGGGTTTGAACATGCACACAGGATACACAAGGTGGAGGGCAGAAACTGACGTGACTGCATGTTTTGTGTGCTGGGTCTAAAATTTCTAAGTGAGCAATAAGTTAGCTTACTTGTGTAAAACAATCCAGCAAAATATTGAAACTGTAAACCTGAGCAACCCTTGGGCAGACAGACAATATGAGGTTAGGTGAATCAAAGCTAAAAAGTTAACACAAAAACTGGTTATATTTGTGAAATCTTAAGATCCTTGGGGCATCAGGCAGAAATTAATGCAAATATTTTCTGTGACAACACCTCAGATATACAGAGCACAAATAGTGCTCATCATAAAAATAGTTCTCAACAAAGTTCAGCTCACAATATAAAACTAGACACCATGGGTGGTAGTTCCTTGAGCTGCTCGTCAACACATCTGTGTTTCCCCCTTTTTAGGCACTCAGTGTTAATGCATTCCTTCATCCTCTTGAATAAAATGAGACTTGCTCTAGCCAATAAAGTAGCTTGGAAATGCTTTGTGTCACTTCTGCGTGGAAGCACTTAAGAGTCTGTGTGGTATTTGTGGTTCTCCTTCTGCCAAGGTGGTTGATTCTGGAAGCATGTGTTGATAAAGAATGTCCACCTCAGTTTTCATGGGGAGGGTGATACCAATAGAATGATTTACACTCATATCCCAATAGATAGGAGTTTTAAAAACATTTAAACTTTCAGATTACTTGCTTCTTAGACATAACATATCATAATTAATAAACCACATATGGAAATAATCTATTTTAAGTGAGAGTAAACAAAACATGTCCAAGTATAGTATTTAGAAGACTTGAGATAAAGGACAATCTAAACATGTCAGTGAGGTAGTATTCATTATTTAATTTGAAAATTTATACACGTTTATACACGTAAAAGAAGAAATAGGCACTATAATGAAAGAAAAAGATAACATAAAGGCAGTTTTTAAAAATAGTCAATAGAGTTTCTAGAAATACAAAAACATGATTATTTAAATCGAAAACTTGGACATTCACGCAAAATCACCAAGCATGTCTGTGTTGTAAAATTTTGATGTCGCAAAAGAAATAGCATTTGAAGATAAATCCTCTCAGCAAGGCTGTTTACTTCTATAGAAGGGTGCGGTGCATGGATGGAGCAATGGCGGCTGCACACTTTGACAACGGGGAAAGGGGTACTTTTGCCTGACAGGCGTTGTCCCTACTGCTGTGTCGTTCCCCTATTGGCTAGGTTAGATTAGCTAGACTAATCCCGACTGGCTATTTTAAAGAGAGCAGGGGTCTAGGCTGGAGTGGCAGAGTGGGTGTTTTGGCAGGAAGGATGGTTACGGGCAGGTTAGAGCAGGTAGTCAGGGGTGACCTAGGTCAATGAAGGTGACCAGAGCAGGTGAGTGGAGCAGGTGACCAGAATGAGTCAGGATGGAGCTGGGGCCGGGGAAACAGATGTGAACTACTGATTAGAACTGGTGGAGAAGGTTGTTTACCGGAATTACAAGGAAGTTAAACTTTAAAATAGAGAATTAAAGAATAAGAGAGCTGAACATACTGACATACTGATTCTTTGAAGACAAACTCAGGGTTCACTATAATATCTGCAAACGTGACCAAGTGACTGATAACCAAGAGTAATATCAGACAATAAAAATAGAACTAGAAGTAATCCAGACATTGAGCTTATCAAAGTAACTACAGTTAGTTTCCTGTCAGTGTGGGTGATGGGCATTTCTCAAGACAGCTAGAACAAGTACTCCAGGTAGGACTAAGAGAAAGAAGCAGACATATGAGGTGAAGTCAACACAAAATATCCACCAACACAATAATCACCCTTTATTGCATGCTGACCCTGGAAGGAAGCAGCAAGAAGTAATGTGTTCTGAAGTGTGGAAGTGCTGTACTTATAAGACTAGAATCGTCCATGGGGTCCACAGTGATTCTAATAATGATCTATGTCATTTGAATTTGAGCTGTCTCTGTGACTTGCTTTGAACAAGAGAATCTGGTGAAGTGGGGCTTTATCACTTTTGAGCCTGGTCTCAAGACAGTGTGCAGCTTGCAGCCTAGCATTGGAATACTTGGAGCATGGCACCTTCTGTGGGAGCCCGGGCTGGCTCCTTGAGGTTGGGAGACCGTATGGAGAGAAGTCCTGATCTTCAGCCACTTTAGCAGAGTTCCTCAAGTGAGTAAAGCCATCTGGGACCAGCCAGCCTCCAGCTGACCCGCAGCTGACCCACAGCTGACAGCAAAGCCTGAGTGCACTCAATCCTAGCTGCCCCTTCCACCTCCTCCCAAATTACTGACCCCTCGGGCTGACAGGAGATAAATGGCACTGGAAGTCCCGAAGGCTGGGGGTGCTTTATTTACAATGAACCAAGCCAGCACAGTTGCTCTTACATGACAAAGGGCCAGAGTTCTCAGGAGATAAAGATTGTTAGAACGTCAACCCTGTTTTCCTGTTTCCTTTGTGTAGAATTGCTTCTGATGTTTACCTGCATTTCCAGTTTGGATCTGGGGATATGCCTTCTGAATCACTTATCTTTTCTTCATTGCTCTGAGTGGTCACTGCGGTTGGCAGTTGTGAGGACATTCACACATGCTTCATTTCACTCAGTGTTGACACGCACGGGGATTTGTTTGTGATGGTGTTCCAGTCAATCTCGGTTATTGAACCTTTTCCCCTAGTGCTCCTCCTCCCTTTGCATGTTATAAATGCACATATAACTTAAATGCAGTCAAGTGCACACTTCTTGAATATACAGCTCAATTAATTTTTACATATGTATTTGCTCAGGTCAACACCACTCAAATCAAGATATAGAACTTTCCCAGCATCCTCTCTGTTTCTTCACAGATGATGTTGCTTCTAAATTTACAGTCTAGTGTGCCTGTCTTTTGATGTTGTACACTACCCTCGTGTGATTGTGTGTGTGTGTGTGTGTGTGTGTGTGTGTGTGTATGTGTTGTCTTTGTAATCATCCTTGAACACAGAATAAATGATACCCTTTGGGAGGTGTTCATATAGTCACCCCTATGGTGCTTCCTAGAGGGGCCTGCCATCCTCCTCAGAGCATGGTGGGGTGAGCATGGGCACACACAACCAGATGTCGGACCACAAACAACATTGCTGAGAAATTCACGGAGGAAGCCACAGGAGAAGATCAGTGGAACTCTGACTGGGAGCCTATAGAGGACGGAGCTTTTTCTATGATAACCTAAACCACTTAAAAATATTAAAGAATGAACATTTGAATAGAGGGCCAAACTACATGGCAGAATGATTAATGACAGAGATATAGTACAGAAATGATCGGATCATGATTTTGGAAATAGAATACTGCATAACTGACCTAATATTGGAAAGATTTTTCTAAAATGAATATTGAGCCTATTCCTAACTCAAGTTATAATGCTTTGGATCCTTTACACATTTTGTTGGCAACATTACAGTATTAAAACTCCATATATATGGTATGTCACAGAATCTCCCTTACACATTTTTTTCACTTTGAATACAGCTGCACACGTCTTTAGAAGACATCGCTGACATTTATATACTTTTTCTCTTAACCTGAATTTCGCTGACATTGTTGTAGGAAAAAATATTGGTGTTTAGGTCTTATTAACAGTCCGTGATTGTTTATTAGCTAATGTTTCATCTTCTTTGCCTTGGCAGGTAAGTATCTGCTCTCCTGCTGGTTCAGTGTCATTGATGTCTCTCTCTCCATTCATAATTAGTATTTCATATAATAAAGGGCTTTCCTCCCTAAAACTCAGGACAGTCTCAACTGTGCCAGGTCACTGAGACAACACTGAATTTCATTATCTGCTACTCTCTTCTGAGGGAGCAGGGAACTAGAAAAGATTGTCAATCTTAAATATGATGCCCTTTGAATGACCTTGAAGGTATTATTTTTCCTACTGCGGTAGTGGCATACTGTGTGCAGGATACGAAGGGAACCAGCAGAGACATTGGCAAACAGAGCAAGCCGTGAGGCCGTGCTGTGGAGCAGCATATCAGCAGGAGGGAAGGGATATTCTCCTGCATTCACCCGTTGAGGCCATCCTGTGTCATCCTCAAGTCTTACATATTCTGGCTCTGCTGTTTCAATTTAATATTTTTTCAGTGAGCAAGTTATATTGTGTACTAATAAAAACATGAATTTTAAAAGAAGCAAAAATGTTCACTTTGGGAGGCGGGTGGATCATTTGAAGTCAGGAGTCTGAGACCAGCCTGGCTAAGGTGATGAAACCTCATCTCTACTAAAAATACAAAAATTAGCCTGGCGTGGTGGCGTGCACCTGTAATCCCAGCTACTTGGCAGGCTGAGACAGGAGAAGGGCTTGAACTCGGGAGGCGGAGGTTGCAGCGAGCCTGTAGCAGGGGCGGCCGCGAGAAATGGAGCTCAGAACACCCAGTGGGAAGGAAGACGTTTATTATTACGGCCGGGAGCTGGGCGATGATTTGTCTAAACCCAGCTCCTCTAATAAAGGAAGGTTTTGTCTTTATAAAGGCTTACACTTTAGATACTACACGTGAAAGAATCTTAGGTTTACAGCCTTAGAAATCACGAGCAAAAGGGTTTTTGGATTTACAGCTTTAGGAATCACATATGAAAGGGTTTTGGGTTTGCAGTTTTAAGAATCACACGTGAAAAGGTACTGGTCTCCAGATGGAGGTTTGATCTTGTTTAAGTAAAAACTGTCTTCCAGAGAGTTTCCTTAATACCAAGCCTGTTATTTACAGGAAGGTGATTCAGGAGGCGCCAGTTGGCCAGCCTTTTCTTCTACTGA
Source organism: Cebus imitator (assembly GCF_001604975.1). NCBI lineage: Eukaryota > Metazoa > Chordata > Mammalia > Primates > Cebidae > Cebus > Cebus imitator. The sequence continues at coordinate 955,633 of NW_016107901.1, forward strand.
AATGCAGTGTGGAAGTCGAAGGGGGAGTTGATCCCAGATGCCTGGGTCTCCTTCCTCAAGCTGAGATCAAGCTACTTGTGCTCCAACCTGGGTGTCAGAGCAAGAGTCCGTACCAAAAGAAAAAAAAAAACACGTTGGAATTTTGATTTTACCATTTATTAACAGTTTGAGTTTTAAGAAGTTAGGATACTTCCATGGACACCTACAATCTTTTAAAAATACACTTTAAAAATAATTACAAATGCTCTTAGAAAATGATTAAGCACCCCCCAAAAAGGGATGACAAGTCTCTCTGGATTCCACTCCAGACAATAAACACAGTTGAGCTTGGTGTGAATACTTCCAGTATCTTTTCTTGCCTACACCTGAACTCGCTTTAAAATTAGGTTAGAGCATACATGTATTTACTTTTAATTCAACTTCATTTTTACTGACTGTATCTTAGGAATGTACTGTTATTTATTTCACTAATTAGCTATTGTTTCACATAAATGCACAGATATACACACATCAATGACTTTTTCTGCTAAACATATTTTTTCCAAGTGGTTTTCTTCAAATTTATGTCCATAATTGTCATATATGACTAGTGTATAATAGATGTCTATTGCTGCATATTATGGTTCTTTAAAGAATGTATGCTTTTTTGATAAACAAAAATATTTCTCGGTTGCTATAATTTGCCTTTCATTGATTAATAATAGGATTGGACTCATTTTTGTTTGTTTACCTACACTAGTATTTCTTACTTTGTGAATTTCATGATTGTGGCTTTTACCTATGTTGCTATTCTTAAAAAATATTTTTCTTATTAGTTTGTTAGAGTTCTTTATGTAACAGAATTAATGTTTCCATGTCCTGCGTTCATTTCAGGGATGATGAACCAAAGGTTAGGAGCCTTCTTCCTGCAGAACTCTAATTTATTCATTGCTTTTCTGTAAAAGGCAGAGAGGATTCAGGAGAGTGACTTTAGTCAGAAGTTTGTATCTTTTTTTTTTAAATGGTCCTTTACTCTTTAAACAAACAGCATTAATGACGGGCTGCAATCCGCTCTGGCTTTATAGCTTTTTGTTGGCAAGGTTTATTTCTTTGGTTTGTTTCCGACCTACGCAAATTCGGAAACTACTTTTCAGAGGTGGGGACAAAAATGAGGTGGGTCAGTGGTTTTGTGGACGCAATCCTTTCACTGCTTTTTTTCCAAGGTGAAGTGACCTGACTTTCTCTATAATATGTAGGATGATTAACAGTAATGGCATCCAATTACGGCAGTTTCTCTCATACTGGGTACAGAGGGCTGGACTTCTTTCCTACTCTAATGGAAACATTATAATAAACATGCATGATGAAGATATTTTTGTCATACAAAACAAGCTATAACTATTTTTTTTATCTCATACTTTCATTCTTTCTCTCTCTGTTATAACTTATACATAAGCCTGTGGCATCATCATCCCCCACGCCAGTTTTCCAGGATTTTCTTTTTTCTGGATAAAGGAAGAATGTTTTTAATTTGGAAAATGACCAAAGCATTTTCAGGCTCAGACAAGCTTTGTCTGGGTTCTCTGGCACAGTAAATTGGAAATAACATTTTTCAGTGTATAATTTCCCATTTACTTTTGTTAATAGTGTAATTCCCCACAATCTCATTGTGAATATTTTCAAATATCCAGAAGTAATGAACTAATACAGTGAATACTTCCGTGTCCTCTACCTGTCTTCACTAATTGTTAACCGTTTTTCATATTTGTTTGATTTGTTCTCCATGTATTTCTTTAAACCATTGGAAAATAAACTGCAGAAATTATATATCCATAGGAATATTCAGTTTTCTGCATAAACACATATCATTGCTATCCTTATATCCCATCCAAATACGGTATTTTTGACATATATACATTCATGTTTTAAAATCATCAAAGCTACTAATGTTTTCCTTTGAGTTTCCTTTCTTTGGTGATATGCTTTAAAAATTTCTCTACCTCAAGAATTAAAAATATTTTGTTATACACGTCTGCATTCTTGTCCTTATGTGATCTTTCCTCCATTTGGATTTCTGATTTATCTATATCCATTTGGTTGTGTGTTCCAAGGTAAAAAATCCAATTTTATTTTTTCCATATTCTTAGATGATTATCTTAGTACAAGTGGCCAATTCATATTTCCTCTACTAATTAAAAATGAGATATTTCTAATTTATAAAAATTTATGAAGTATTTTGGTCTCATTTCATGACCCTGTCAATTCCTCTACCAGCAATGCACAGTTACAGTTTTGTAGCTTTGTCTTAAGTTCTAATGTTAGATATCCATTACGTCCATCCCCCAAATCCCTGTCAATTTCTATCTCTATTCCTCTCACCACCTTCAACCTAGTTTGGTCCTACTATTATGTAGTGACTAGGCATTCTTGAATACAAAATGTCAGTCGTATCTGTCATGCACAAAATGTTGGGAGTACCCACATTTACTGTGACAACTGAAATTGCCTACATGAATTTCCAAAGTGCCACCTAAGGGGTCCAGTTTGAGATCACTTAGTTGGAGGCTCATTTTATTTAAAATGTCACTAAGCATCATTTCATCAAGCAATGTCGTTCTGAAATAAAAGCTGAATCCCTTGGTTGCTTACACCAAAGCACATTTGTACTCCCTGAAAAATATTAATCATTCCAGATTTGTCTTGCTCATCAGCACCTATTACATACAGGGTCTGACAGTTGGTGTGTATTCAATAAACATTTGTTAAGTGGCTAATGAATAGAAAAACAATATACAAACTGCATTTGAAAATAGACTTTTGGCAGCAAAAGTCTATACTATCTAAGTAATGTGTGAGGGCTATATAGAACAATTTAAATTATTATAAAACATAAAAGAATACTTGAATTAATTGAGAGAAGCAAATTGTGTATGGCAGAAAATATCAAATATTATGAAGATACTGTTTTCATGAATGTAAATGGTTTATTGGTTTAATGCAATTTGGATTTTCTAATTTTATAACATTAAAATAAAACTATCATTCAATAATTCTAAAAATCTTTGAAAAATAAACAGATGATGAAACTCACCAAGGAATGTTAAAAAAATTAACCCTGCAAAATGGCAGTGCCAGAACCAATAAATAAAATATTTTAAGGAAGCAGACCCCAAAGAGCCCTGTTGTGCGCCTGAGTACTGAGCCTCAAACACAACAGGAAGGCAGAGCCCGTCTAGCGCACAGCTTTGGAAAAACTGAACAGGTATCTGGAATTTTAAAAGATAGATGCTTAACTCTCATCACACTAGGAAATGATTTTTAATATGGAATAGTGAGCTAAGTATTAAAGGTAATAAACATTTTATTTATTATTTACCTCCTTCCTTCTAATGAAGTAGATGAAAAATAGGAAAGGGTGACATTGAAGCACAGGGCACCCTGCTGCCATGGCCGTGAACTCGAACTTTGAATCGTGATCTCTGTTCTACACTCGGACCTAAATCTGACCTTAGACGTTGATTTTGGACCTGTATTTTGGGTCTAGATCAGGACCTTGGATCTGGATCTGGCCAAAGAAATTGGGAAAGGACCTTGGAACTGGGCCTCTAAACTTCAATTTAAACTTCATATCTGGACTTCTAACTTGCCCGTGAACATGACTATGGATGTAGATCTTGGACCTGGACTTCATATTTGGAGATGGATCTTGGCCTGGATTTTTGACTTTGCACTCAGAACTTGATAATGAAATTCAGATCTTATTTCTAGACCTCAGACCTAGAGATGTTTCTAAATAGGCCTCAGAGAGCTAGAACTGGAATGCGCACATAAGCATCATTCCCTAGACCTGAACCTGGGCCTCACGCATGGAGGAAGACTTGGACAATGAAACTCAGAGTTGGACCTTAGACATGGACATGGACCGGGGCTTCAGACTTCAATCTGAACTGTGGACCATGACTTTGACTTTTGACCTGGGCATAGGACCTCAGCCTTGGGCCTGGATATGTCTAGAGCCTTGAGTCTGACCTTTAATTTGGTCATAGTCATAGACTTGAGACTTGGATCCAGATGTCTAAAGTCTCTCTTGGACCTTATACCTGGACCTGGACTCAACCTTGGACCTGGAACTTGTAATTAGAACTTGATCCTCGATCCACACTGTGGACTTGAACCCTGAATTTGCCCTAGATGTTAAACACAAATTTGTAATTGTTTCAACCTGTACTTTGGAACTGAACTGAGACCTGGATTTTGGACCTATTTCTAGGACCTTGGCGGTCAACCTTGTAACCGCTCTTACCGCGGGATCAGGCAGTCAGATCTGAACCTTAGACTTGACACGGGACTTAATCTTGGACATGGATGTTGGCTATTAAACTTGGACCTGGGATTTCAAATTTCTTGGATATGACCTAAAACCTGAAATTTGGGTCCATATCTTGCACTTGACTATCAAGCCTGGAACTATACCTGGACCTAGCATTTGGGCCTAGATCTTATACTCTGTACCACAACTTGATCCAACTGCGCATCTGAAGTTTACTGAAAATATTATATAATAAAAAAAATAAAAGAGGTACTGAATGGATTCTGTGCCTCTGCGGTACAGGCTCCAAATTGACATCTGCTGAAATGCTGCACTGGTAAACCTTTATGGCCTTAATCTATACTGGACCTCAAATAATTATTATAGTTGGGGATCCCACTAAATTTAAATAAGTTATCCTATACTTGGGGACCTCAGTACGTTTAAATAAGATATCGTCTATAGTCTTAGAGGAAATGCAAATATAAACTAGAAAAAACATAGGTATGCCACACCTTAACAATCAGAACTATTGCTTTGTCCAAATTCCCCAAGGACATTGTGCCAATTGTCTTAAAATATCCCATAGCAGGCTTGGATACTCTGACCCAATGAGTGATGCATTGGAATTAAATTCAGTCTTCGTCACTTAACAATTGCCATAATAGAATGTGACCCTGTGGGTTTGTTCTTATCTATCATAATTGTTACCACATCACCAAATAAATTAAATCGGGACCTTCAAGGATCGAAACCCACTATAAAAGTCCTATTTTGGTTCAATTTAGCCTATTCTTAAACCTGGAAAAAATGAATTGTGTCTCACAGTGAGTAATGCCATGGGTCTACCCATTATGATCCCCGTAATCAATGTTATTAAAATGACTGACTTCATCCAATGAGCAGCTGGAAAACAGCTTGCAGTCATAGCTTTGGCTTGTATGTTCTGTTCTGCACCTGTTGCAACAGCCTCTTGGAGGCTTTCACCTTCACCGATACAATGCACCATTACCCAGCTGCCCATGGGGTACCTGGACAGCCTGACCATCACACTGCCTGTGTTTGTCCTGACCATCACATAGTCTTTGTCCCAACCATCATACAGTTCTGTCTTGCAGGAAAGATCTTAGCTACAGCCACCTTCCTCCAGGAGCATAGGTGTGATGTTGCATTGCTTTCTTCTCCTTCTCCAAAGAGATTCATCTGACACACTTATTTAGGACATACAAATATTCACAAAGGAGTTCACAGAAAAGGATGAACTACTGTCCCACACACAGAACAAGACCCTTCCGCCTTCGGAAAATGTTTGGGCTTTATTTGATCATTTGAGGGCCACCTCATCCTTGACACTGTCAAAAAACAACAATTGACCCTGCCAGCCTGCACAATGTTAGAACATTTGACATCTTTTAGGATTTTCCGGGTTTGGGTTTCATTTACATTTTAACTAAGAGCATTTATTCTGCCACTGGCTAATTGACCCACTTTGAATGAGGCCTCCTACAACAGAAGGCTCTAGTAGATGTTCAAGTGGCAACAAAACAGGCATTCCCATCAGGGGCCTCCGGAGATTCCTTCATTGTAGAACTTTTGCAACCTCTTTTGCCGTCTCCTGGAGTCAGGCCGGAATGATCTAAAGTTGCTCTGTGCTCCTGCCTGCCTGGGCCCCTTGCTTTACACCATTAACTATATTACGGCTGCGCATTGGGTTTTTCTGGGCGAAGTCTCTCACGGGCCCTGAGCTTCCCACTATCCCTTGGGTCATGGAGGAAGTACCCTGCAGGCATGGTGTGGCATGGCCACTGAAACCTTGCTGAAGGAAAAATGATATTTTTTAGGATAGGGCAAGATCTGCACCATCTGGCATATCAGCTTTTCAGGAGAAAGCAGCTTCCCTTGTCCTCAGTCACTTGCCATATAGCCCTGGAGGAAATCATCCCTTTCTTGGACTCATTGGTCACCTGGGGGTCCCTGAGTGAATAAGAAAGCAAGCTAATATACTTTATGGATGGCGTCACCAACATTACACATGCCGGAGCCTGTTGAGAGCTGCTCCTGACCATCCCTTAATCAGGGTCTCAGATGAAGTCTGGGACTGAATGTTCAACGCAATAGGCTGAACTTCAGGTGGGCATCTTAGCACCGATGCTCTGTCCCACAACCACCCTTGCTGCACATTCTTATAGATCCTTGGCCATTGTCCATGATCTGGCCATCAAGTTTCGCCAATGGCACCAAAAATTCCTTTTCTAAGAACATGACCTTGGGAGTAAAGGACTTCTAGAACTTCTTGCCTCACAGCTATCAACAATATAAACCAAGGTCATGCTTGTCTCAGCAAATGTAATCAACAATTCAGGTGCTCCCTAGCCCTCTCAACAGCTGAGATATTATTGACTGACCAACATGCTCAGTTCACTTTTAAAAATATACAACGTTGGGCTCTTGAACATGGCGTTCAACAGAAATTTTATCTCCCTTACCAGACTCAGACTATGGGCGTCATAAAACATCATAAGGGCATACTTAAACACATTAAATTCAATTATGTGAAATGTGGCACATTTCGGCCATCAGTCATTCATCAGGTGTGAATTACAATGAAAAGCCTTATGCCACTTTTAATGTCTGAGTGACTCAAGCCCAGCCCTCCCTCTTTCCCACTTGTCTCGTAGATTGGAAAGCTGATTAGAAATCCCACACGCTCCTCCCTTGGCATTGGCAGAAAATTGAGACCACGAAAGTCCTGGTCCATGCCCTGGCCCCACCTCCAATCACAATAAAGCCCCAAGCTGCTTGCTCCTTCTTGCTCTCTCAGCTTCTTTGGGACCATCCGAGATGCCTTTCCTGCATCCCCAGAAAGCCTCACTGTGTAAATAAGAAACCTTTCGTACTCTTTTGGTGAGCCTGTTGCATCAGCAGTGTTGACATCTGTTCTGTGGGGAGTTGATCCTGTGCTCACAAAAGAAAACCACAGATAAGGTGCAAATCCCAGATCATAGCCAAAGGCACAGCACCAGGGCTCAATATGTAGGACTAATTTTTAGTCCCAAATTCTGGACAAATCCAGGTCCAAGTTCCATTTTCCATTTCAGGCCCAGGTTCAAGTCCAGGGTCTGAAATGGAAGATCACGATCCAGGTCTGGGATTCTATTTCCAGGTCAAAGTTCAGACCCAAGACCTGAAGTTCAATTCTAAGGTCAAGGTCCAGGTCCAATTTCTATGCCTCAGGTCGGGTTTAATGTCCTGATGGGAGCAAAGTCCAAGATCCAGTTTCAAGATCCAGGTTCTGGTCCACTCTCCAGATCCAAGTTCAGACGCAAGATACACATTCAAATATAAGGTCTATGTCAAAGGTCCAGGGTTGAGGTTTGCATCCATGGTTCTGGTACCAGGTTTAATCTCTCTTTTCAAGGTCTAAGTTCAGCATATTTGAAGGTCAAGGTCCAAGTTTCCAGTCCAACATTTATGAGAAAAGTTAGTCTAGGTTGAGATCTAATGTCAAGGGTAAAGTGCTTATCTGAAGTAAGAGAGCCAATTCCACCCAGGAGTAAAGTCCAAATCCAGGACACAAGTTCAAACTCTTATGGGAAGTTCTGGTCTAAGAGCCACATCCCAAGTATGGTTCCCAGACGGAGTTCCATGTACAGTCAGGTCCAATGAACTGAAAAACTCCAGTTACGGGACAAGGTCCAGTGTCTGAATTCACCCCCTACCTACCTGCTCACTATTTACATCCCACCCCAAACCCACTCAGAGGTGACACTGTCATGCAAACTCACTACCTTCCCCTCACTCTCCACAACCCACTGCACATCCACCCATGATCCACCCACCTCGGCCTTCCAAAGTGCTGGGATTACAGGCAGGAGCCACCATGCCCAGCCTTAAAATAGCTATCACATTTCATTTATTCTGTGTTATCTTAGCACCTTGTTAATTATTGCTTTGAAATAATTCAAGATATTCATGCAGTCTGGAAGCAAGTATTTCCAGAAATTGGCATAACTGTGTATTGTTTATGAATTGTGGACCAAAAATAATTGTAAGCAACAAGAAAATCTGTGTGATAGTTTTTGCAATATCACTATTCAAAAACATAAAGAGTTCATATTTTTAGCTTTTAATCAGTACATACTAGGCAGATGAGTAAGAGCGATGGGACACCTGGAGACACAATGCTTATTGAAACTCCAGGATAAAACCCTGGAGCAGGTGTGTTGTGAATGAATTACAAAGCAAATGCATGAATCACTACATCACACAACTATTGGACACATAAAAAAGATTCCAGCAGGTGCAGGAGAAAGCAACGAATCTTTCTGATCTATTTTGTCAAACTGAGGGCTTATGTCATGTTTTTAGAACACTTGTAGAGAAAACCAATTCTTCTTACCTTGAAAAGAACATTTCAGCTTTTGTTTTACACCTTTGATATAAATCACTAATATTATAATTTCCTCTGATAAATTCTTCTGAAAATGACTAAATCTTTTAAGTGAAACCAATTTTCCAAATCTGTTGATA
>NW_016107901.1:965245-975980 GCF_001604975.1 Cebus imitator
AAAAAAAAAAAAAGCAAACGTTTTTATATACATGGTGTTCAAAAGAAGTTCCTTCCATCAATTTGACATTGCACAATCTGCGAGGAAAAGGGAATGAATAAAGAGGACTTTTATGGGACTCAATTGTCCTGATAAATTGTCATCTAGTAGTTTGGATTTCCTCAGGAAAAGTTTGTCTAAATGTTATTTACCATATGGCCCAAGAGCGTCAAGGAAAGAAATAAATGAGATATTAGTAAATTTATTCTAAGATAGTTAACCAGAAAATGAAAACAGAAGGAAGCTCTATTTTTAATGTCTGGGTTAAGCAATTTTGCTTCAAAACAATTTCCATTCCTAGGTGGAGGGAAAAGACTGTCTGGGTTCCACTATGCCTCTCTTAATCGATACCAGGCTCCTGAACAATTCCTAATAATACACTTCAACAGTATGTCTTAGGACAGGAAAAATAAATGGCCAATATTTAAATGTTTTAAAAAATTATTTGTTTTTAACATAGTTGATCACATGACAAGAAGATGTTTTCTAATACTAAGTAATTTTTCAACATGGAATCTCTAAGTTTTCTCACTATTGACAGCTGTGATCACAGTATGTCCAAAATGCGGCTTTCCAGCAAACTATAAGAGCACAGCTCTGCCCACATGCTGTGTGAGTGTGCATGAGACTCCCACAAGAGAAAAAAAAAAAAGAGAGCAGTTCTTGAGTGACACACTAAACTCACATGAATGCCAAGCCTCCATGTTTCACTCCCAAGTAGTTTCAAACATATAAGTACAAGGTAGAGGTTGTGGTTTAAGATCATGAGTAGCTAACAAAGCTGAATTGTCCTTTCCTAACTCCCTGTTAAAAGAGTTGGATGGATGGATGGATGAATGGATGGCAGATAGATAGATGGATAGATGTAGAAAGAGATAGGATTACTGAATACTTAAGAAAGTATCCATAGGGAACTTAGGACAAATTACAAGTGGGTGTGGGGTAGGAAACAGAAAATGGTGATGGGGCAGGGGGTTGACAGTGAGCAGCTGTGGAATTGTGAGAACAAGTGGGTGTGAGGTGTGTGGGAGATCGTGAGTGGTGTGGGCAGGGACAGTGAGGAGGTAGCTAAAGAGTGAGTAGGGGGCAGAAGCAGATAATGAGTGTGTCTAGGACATGGGTAGATAATGGGTGTGTGAGTGTTCACAGGGTAATTATCTCCAACATACTAACCCTCTGGTAAGTCATTAAAGGATTAAATTAAGTTTCCTTTCTCAAAGAATAAAGGGTTTGCCTTTTTTTTTTAAATCCTTGAGTTATCGCTTTGGTTAAATGAATGACTAATTTTACAATGACCTGTAATCCTATTTTGTGATATCAAGCATTTTAAACCTTTGATATTTACAAACACTCCAAAATCAAATGATAAATTGTGTCTTTTTCAGACTTAATTAATCCTTTAAGATATCGGGTTTCCTAAATTCCAAAAGTGACATATTTGGCTTATTTGGCATAAAAATCATATGGAAAGCATTGTAATGTTTGGCTTTCTTTCAACTGTATATGTATAAATATATTATTGGTATGTGTTTCAAAATTATGGGAAACTCCCATAATTCTGATATGACTTAATATATGCTATCAGTAATAATTATAACTGTTATGTTAAATTATTGTGTGCCATAGAGTTAACAAATTTCCTTGTCAATTGTGTCTTTGACTATGGCTGCCCTAAAACTTTTTGTCATCCATGAACAATTGTTGTCTTGATTTGGTCCTCTTTGGAAGGTGGTTTTATAATCAGCTGTAAAACTCTAGTAGGTGTTCTTGAATGCAGGGTTCTGATAACTTTGGAGATTGTGACATTAGAATAGAGGAAAAACTTTCAGGACTCTCATGGAGAGCTGGGATGTCCGTGAGTATCATGTAGAACAGGAGCTAACTGAATGGACTGAACTAATAAAAGACTGAAGTAATCTTTTTTGACTTTTTTAGCTTAAAATATTGCTGATCCTTTGTTTTCTTTTCCACAGTCAAGAAAACTTTTCTTTTGAGCTACTTGCAGCCTGTAGCAATTGAGTAAAGTACACTCCTGGAACAAAATTTGGAGCATATTTATTTCTTTCTACATGATTTATCCAGAATTTGGAAACTATTTGTGAGTACTCTTAACTTATGGCAATGTACAGTTATTTGCATAAGTACAATAAGAGTATTTTCTTTTGCAACAGGACACCACTGGAGAAACTGGTTATTTTACCAAGCTTTGACTGGAATGGTGTACTTTCCTTTAAGGAATCAAACTTGACTTACAGAGCCAATAAAAGTCCCTTGGAGAAACTGGCCTTATGCCTTGTCTATAGAATTCCTGTACAGGGTTCCTGACCTGTGGTAAGTAAAGAATGTCACTTTCTGACAGGCCCAGGAGCCTCAAGTTATCTTGGGACCTCAAGGGGAGAGGAATTTACACAACTCATAGATTTTTGAGGGTACAAAGCCATGGTGGGGCTTGGCTTTAGTGGATCATCTGAGACCAGGAGTTCAAGACCAGCCTGGCCAATATGGTGAAAACCCATCTCTACTAAAATTAAAAAATACAAAAATTAGCCGGGCCTGGTGGTGGGCACCTGTAATCCCAGCTACTTGGGAGGCTGAGGCAGGAGAATCACTTGAACCCAGGAGGTGGAGATTGTGGTGAGATGAGATTGTGCCACTGCACTTCAGCCTGGATGACAGAGTGAAACTCCATTTCAAAAAAAAAAAAAAGAAAGAAAGTCTTATCTGAGATTCCTTCCCATAGTTACCTTTCTTCTGTGATGAAAACACTTGAGATTTACTGTCATAGCAAGTTCCAAGTATACAATCCAGTATTATTAACTAGAGTAACCATGCTGTACATTAGATCCCCAGAACTTAATCATCTTTTTTTTTTTTTTGAGTCAGAGTCTCTGTCACCCATTCTGGAGAGCAGTGGCATGATCTTGGCTCACTGCAACCTCCACCTGCTGGGTTTCAATTCTCCTGCCTCAGCCTCCTGAATAGAGGGGATTACAGGTGTGCGCCACCACGTCTAGCTAATTTTTGTATTTTTTTTTTTTTTTTTTTTTTTTTTTTTTTTGTAGTAGAGGTGGGGTTTCATCATGTTGGCCAGTCTGGTCTTGAACTCCTGATCTCAAGTAATCCACCCACCTCAGCCTCCCAAAGTGCTGGGATTACAGGCCTAGCCAGAATTTACCCATCTCATAACTGGAAGTTTGTACCCTACAACCAACATCTCCTCATTTTCCCACTCAATATTTTGGGCCTTTTCCCCAGAGATTTTGGCTCAATAGGTCATGGGAGGGCCCATGAATCTGCATTTCTAACATGCTTACAGGTATAATTGATGTTCCTCTTCCAGGGACACCATTTGAGAATCAGTGCTCTGAATCAAACACCACCTAGGGGAAAGGATCCCTGCCTGTTTTTTTCCCAAACCCGTGCCAAACCCAGTTTCAACTTCCTTTTCTTCTCCTCAGTTCATTTGGGTTGCTGAGGTGCCAGTACCCCAACGGCTCACATCAGACTGCGGGTGAAAAGGCTGGAACGAAGCCCGCCCTGATGCTGATATTGCCTTTCTGTAACATCCCTTTGTCATGGAGCCTGTTTTAAGTTTAACTTTTAGTTTACTCTCAAAAGAGGCGTACATGTTCATCAGATTAAGTCGGAAGCTGAAATAGATTTGAATGCACTGAGTCTTCCTCTCTGTTTTCTTAATGCATTTTTACTGAATCTACAATGTGAAATAGGACTAAATAAAGAAATCTGCCCCAAGTAGCTTCTGCCTCCAAGGCACACTCTTGACTGCCTTGGTGGTCTGAATTTAATAAAATGGGTACACATAAGTCTCTTGAAACTTTTTTATTTCTCCTCTCGATTTGAAATGTCAGAGTACATATAAGATAGAGTAAAAATAATATAAAGCTAACATCATAGAATGAAGGCATATGTCACTAAAAAAAATCTGATATAAAGCTAACATTATAGAATGGAGGCGTATGTCACTAAAAAAAATCTGATATAAAGCTAACATTATAGAATGGAGGCGTGTGTCACTAAAAAAATCTGATAGTATTTTGTTGGTCACATTGTCAGCTGTGGGGAATTTTAGCCAGCATCTCATCAGCAGTGAAAGGCAGGAAACAGCTATGAGGTTTGCTGAGGTAGGATTTCTTGTGTTTCTTCTTGAGGACAGATAAACAGGGACTTTGATGACTTGGGACTTTTCTTTCATCATTCATATGGTGGGAAACATATATAGAACAGCTGAAAAAGGTTTAAAATTAGAAAGCGAGGTGGTTTATTCACTGATTCACATTTCTGATGCAAAAGAAACAAAAATTTCTAAATAGTTCTTAGGCCAATGAAGAAATTAAAAAAAATAATTATAGCTTACTGAGAAAATGAAATTAACGAGAAGGCTATCTAAAAAATGTATGGGATTTGGTCAAACTCTAAAGCCTGAAATTATTTTGTTTTTAAAATGAGGGATGAATTAAGTGAACCAAGTAGTCAATTGTGTGAGTTAGGGTGGAGAAGCAGCTTCTGAGAAAGGTAGCAAATTAAACTCACGCTTTGATGCCTCCCATAGCTTTGACCCCAAACCGTGTAGACAAGATATAAAACAAGAGAAGACAGGAACGATGTCGATGGCAAAGGGTGCTGGCTTGTGGAGTCTGGGCTCAGCAAGGGCAGGGGCTGGGCACCTGTGAGGTAAGAGAAGGAAGAGCGTCTACCTGAGGTTGACGCAGGTGAGAAGTGAGTTGTCTTGCTCATGAAAAAGGAATCAAATCAAATGAAGCCTGGTTTACCAATTCATGGAAAGATTTTGGCCTAGGAAGAGAGTTTGACAAAGGCATAGCTTCATGTCTACGTGTGACCACATCTCACTGTCTTTAACATCAGTGTGGACTAGGATTCCTAACACTATCTGTTTCTACATTTATATCCGAGGGACCAGCTGGAGGCAAATACAAAGTATCTACACAGGAAGAGAGAAGCAGAGAGAACAAGAAAGACAAAATCAAATCAAATCAAAACAAAATGAAAAACAGCTTTTCCTGCAACGCACCCATGCAAAAATGTATAAAATCCCCAGAACTTAGCCATCTTATAATGAATTAAAATATTTAATTTGAAAATTAAAAGAAAATATATAATTATAAAGAGACACAGAAAAAACGAAAATGAAATACTAAATTTACTGCAGATAAAATTTTCTGGTGCAGACTTACAAATATTTGCAGTAATGAAGCTGGAAACAATCATTCTCAGCAAACTGACACAAGAACAGAAAACCAAACACTGCATGTTCTTACTCATAAGTAGGTGTTGAATGATGAGAACACTTGGACACATGTGGGGAACATCAAATATCGGGGCCCGTCAGGGGGTGGGGGACTAGGGGAGGGACAGCAGGGGCTGGGGGAGGGGAGGAATAACATTAGGAGAAATATCTAATGTAGATGACGGGGGTGGGGGATGGATGCAGAAACCCACCATGGCATGTGTATACCTATGTGACAAACCTGAACCGTCTGCACATGTACCCCAGAACTTAAAGTATAATAAATAAATACCTGCTAAAGGGGAATAGCATTCATGAAATGTGAACAATGATATGCTAAAAAAGAAAGAAAAATGAAAAGAAGATATAAAGAAGAATTAATGACAATCTTAAAAAAAAGTAAATAAGAGGGATTTTAGACTAGATACAGTTGAATAGCAAAACAGTGAACTAGAAGCTAAGACTGGGAAATTATCTCCAGAGCACTATTTAAAGAGCCATAACCAAAATCCTGAAAAAATAGAGATGTGGAGAATGAATTGAGAATCTCTCACATACGTTTGTTGAGGATTCCAGAAGAAGAGACTAGAAGGAATGATGAAAAGGCCATATTTTAAGAGAGAACTTTCAGTATTGAAGCAAACAACAAAAAATTGATTTTGAGACCTCAGATCAAGAGAGGGGCCTAAGCTCTCCAAACCAGATAAATAAAACATCCACACTTGACATGTAATAAAATGCAGACCATCTAGGAGATAAGAAAGTCTAACATGCATCTTGAGAGAAAAGACTAACCCGCCATGGATGAATCACAGGCCCTGGTCAGTAGGGCTAATATCTTCAGACAGCTGATGTAGCTCATTTCCCCTTTATGCTGGACAGCCCAGCAAGGAGAGTGGCATAATTGCAAATTTAGTGTGTTCCCCCATCTCCCTTTAAAATATTTTCTGTGAAGGAACTCCTTTTCCTCTCTCAAAATTAACAGGCTTGTGGGGATGTTTCTGAGCACTCCTAGATTAATTAAAATTTGCATGGGAGCTTTAAGATACAAAAGAGGGCCTGGTGAGGTGGCTCACGCCTGTAATCCCAGCACTTTGGGAGGCTGAGGTGGGCGGATCACGAGGTCAGGAGTTTGAGACCATCCTAACATAGTGAAACCCCATCTCTACTAAGAATACAAAAATTAGCCAGGCGTGGTGGCATGTGCCTGTAATCCCAGCTGCTCAGGAGGCTGAGGCAGGAGAATTGCTTGAACCCGGGAGGCAGAAGTTGCAGTGAGCCGAGATCACGCTGCTGCAGTCCAACCTGGGTGACAGAGCGAGACTTTGTCTCAAAAAAAAAAAAAAGATACAAAACAGAGTGGGCACAGTGGTTCAAACCTGTAATCCCAGCACTTTGGGAGGCTGAAGCAGGAGAATCGCTTGAACCCGGGAGGCGGCAGTTGCATGAACAGAGATCACTGGTCTCTACAAGAATTTGTTTAACAATGTACCTGTGCATGGTAGCACGGGTCTGTTTTCCCAGCTCTGTGGAGGCTGAGGCTGGAGAAGGGCTTGGGCCCAGAAGGTCGAGGTTGCAGAGAGCGGTGATGGCACCACTGCCCTCCAGCCTAGGCGACAAAACCAGACTCTGTCTCAAAGAAAAAAAAAGGCACAAAATACGGTTTCAAACCAGAAGCTAGACTGTCCAGTCCCATCCCAGGGTTAAAGCTCCTAATCTGATTCACGATCACCAGCTGTCACGCCCTCAGCCCAGGCTCCTGGAAGGAAGGTGAGGGAGGGGAGAGGAGCGCTCCACCTGGCATGCTCAGTGCTGGCCCTGCACGTTTTGGGCCTGTGCCATGTTTGAAGCTGACTCTGACTTGCGTGGACTGGACCCTCTCGACGTCTGTGTTTTGTTTAGACCGCTTCCTTCACAGACGTTTTCCGTAGCTGCCTTGACCAACCTGGCCTCTACGGATAAAGGGGTCCACCTTCAGCTTCTGCGCTGAGACCCCACTGCTCATCAGGGGCTCCAAGGGACTCCAGGCCAGCTCTCAGAGTGCAGGCCCTAGAGTTCCCGCTTCCCCTTGTCCTGACCAATGCCAGGCTGCTGGCTGGTTCCGGCTTCTCAACTCTTCCATCAGCAGCTCACCTGCCTGTCTCTGCCTCTACAGATGTCACAGGCCGGATTTGGAAGCTGGTCACCGCATCCCCAGACTCTCCGGCTCACATGTTCAGCCCTCCAAGTCATCCAGTGGGAGCCGGGTTTGAGGAATTGGCCCAGCTTCACCCCACCATCGCCCTGGGTGGGGACAGAACAAGGCACAGCAACTCTTTGCTGTTTCTCACGTGGCACCAGAGGTCATTCAGACACTGGAGCCATTTCCTGTGAGGACGCATCCCTCTCATAAAATTCCCTGTTTTACAATTCACCTGTACTTTGGCGCCTTGAATTTTCCGACTGAATATCCCATTGTACTAACTAAACTCTCATTCAAGATGAGTTACAGATGTTTAGATGTGGAAAGACCAAGTGTAGACAACCGTTAAAACCTACTGAGACATATTTCAGAGGGAAAAAAAGTGAAGCTGAGGGAAGGATGGAGAGAATGTTTACAGAAATTAATTAACCATGAGAGGAAATTTCATTTGTGACTACATTTATTTTTGGTTTTTGTTTTACGCAGACATGTAATTTCAGAAGTCAAATAAGACTCAAGGTTTTTTTTTTTTTTTAACCCAACCCCTCCCTTGCCTCAATTTCTCTTTCAGTCTTACCCAGTTCCATTATTAGAACAGAAGAAATCAAATAGATGCTATAAACTTACGAGTGGAAATTTCCAGCACAGACCACTCCCCTGCACTCCACACACGGCCTGGAGAGGACGTCTCGCCACCTTCCTGGGTGCTTGCACTTAGATGTCTCCACAGGAATTCCAGATTCTTCCTTTTCCTCTCCATCCCTGCATCTAGCTCATATCTGTAAAAGACAACTTCAGGCTATCAGATGATCAGGTCCAAAGTAAAAATCTGCTCTTCTTTTGAAAATCTTCTATCAACTTTGTCAGCAAACCCTGTTGGCTCTGTCTTTGTGATAGTCCCAGACTTCTGGTGTTTCCACTTACTAGTGGATTAGAGTAGGAAACGTCCTCTCTCCCTAGACTAACTTCCACAAGAGCAGAGACTCTGATTTTACTGCTGTACCTGAAATAATGTGTCACGTAGTAGGAATTCAACACATGCATTTTTTAGCTTTGTTAAATTGAGGTATAGGCCGGGTACGGTGACTCACATGCTTGTAATCCCAGCACATTGAGAGGCTGAGGTGACTGGATCACTTGAGGTCAGGAGTTCGAGATCAGCCTGAGCAACATGGTGAAACCCCGTCTCTACTAAAATACAGAAATTAGCCACGTGTGGTGGTGCACACTTGTAATCCCAGCTACTTGAGAGGCTGAGGCAGGAGGATGGCTTGAACCCGGACAGTGGAGGTTGCAGTGAGCTGAGATCCTGCTACTGCACTCCAGCCTGGGTGACAGAATAAGACTCTGCTTCAAAAAATAAAATAGCATAACATAAAACAAATAAAATCAAATCGAGATTAAAAAATACATCCCAAAAGTGCGCAAGTGTTAAGTGTATAGTGTAATGGAGTTTTACATACAAATGCATGCATATAACTAACACCTAGGGCAACACAGAGAGCATCTCCCTCACACCAGGTGGCTCCCTCTGCCCAGGAGGGGATGATGGATCTGGCATCTGTCACCTCGGATCAGTGCTGCCTATTCTTGAGGTGCGTGGAGAAGCAGTCCCACAGTTCCTTCTCTGTGTCTGGCCTCTCCCGCTCGATGTTATGTCTGTGAGGTCCACCCACACTGTTGCTGAGCTGATGGTCGGGTCTTGTATTTTTGTTGCAGAGGACTATTCTGCTGTATGAATATGCCACCATACATTTATTGGTTTTCTGATAGAAATGTGAGTTCTTGGCAATTGTGAGCACTCTTGCACCCATCTTTTGGAGGACACATCTATCACCTCTCCTGGGTGTACGTCTAGGAGGGGATTGCAGTGTCCCGGGGGGGCCATGCGTAAGACTTCAGCAGCTTTTGCTTCAAGCAGCAAAAGCTACTACAATTGATTTCTCCTTCATTTTTCTACCCCGACTTTATCAGAGAAGGGAAATTGCATGTCTGTCTGGGAGCCACCACCATAACATGCTAGGAGCTAAACAATTTTGCATCCAAACAAAATTTATCTAACATCTCCAAAACTGACAACTCCTCACTGTGACGTCAGCCTCTGGCAAGAGGCGTAGGTGACCTCTGTCTCTTATTTCTCGACAGAATTTTCAGCTGATTGTAGTCAAAGTCTCTTTCCCCATGAAGATGTAATTTTCCAGAAGTCGAGTCAGCCTTCAACTATGAATATCTGTTAGGGGTTGAATTGTGTTCCCTCAATCCCCAAAATATGTTTCATTCCTGTACTTGTATATGTGACCTTATTTGGAAGCTGGATATTTGGAGACGTAATCAGGATAAGGTGCAGTCATACCAAAGCAGGGCAGGCCATAATCCAATGACTACTGCCCTTACAAGCTGAGCTTTGGACAGAGACACACAGAGGGAATATATGATGGTTAGTTTTAGGTGTCCTCTTGACTGGGCCACGGGGTACACCGATATTTGGACAAAACTTATCCTGGGTGTTTCTGTGAGGACATTTTTGGACGAGATTATCATTTAAATTGGTGTACTGAGTAGAGCACCTCTCCCTCTCCAGCATGGGTGGGCCTCACCCAATCAGGTGAAGGCCTGCGTAGAGCAAGGCTCACCATCTGCTGAGTGAGAGAGAAGTCTTCCTACCTGACTGCCTTCTAACTGGGACAGTGGCTGTTTTCCTTCCTCCAGACCCGAACTGAAACATTCGTTCTTCTTGAGTCTTGGACTTGTCAGTCTTCAGACAAAAATCACAGCAACTGGCTCTTCTGGATTCCAGACCTTCAAATTCAGCTTAGAACAAAACCATCAGCTCTCCTGGGTCTCCGGCTTGCCAGTGAACCCTGCAGATCTTGGGACTTGGCTGCCTCCATAATCACCAGAGCCAGTTCTTTGGAATATCTCTCCTCCTTTCTCTGGGGAGCCCTGACTGATGTGCCATGTGTGGATCAGGGTGTTTCCGTGAGCCATGGAATGCCTAGGATTGCCAGCTGCCACCAGAAGCAGGCGACAGCGCAGCTACATTCTCCCTCAGGGCCTCCAGAGGAGAGGAGCCTCCCAGCACCTGGAGGTCAGGCTTGTGGCTTTCAGAACAGAGAGAGGAGAAATTTGCAGTCCTAGAAAACTGTCTTTGCTCAGTGAGACCTGAGAGCATCTGTTGATAGGGTTTGGTCATCAGATCCCCCAGGGAAACAAATGAGAAGTTCGGGGCTTTTTTTTTTTTTTTTTTT
>NW_016107901.1:976030-1022660 GCF_001604975.1 Cebus imitator
TAAATGATTTGAATTTCCTATCTACCAGACACCTGACCATAAAAACATCTCAGTAAATGTCCTGACTTAACGCCCAGATCGCAAGGTGTGGGAGGGGACCCTGCTGGGAAAGAGCTTCCAACCCAAGAAGCTTGCAGCTGTCCTATGGGTTGCTGCCGGCAGAAGGGATGCAGCCAGGCAGACGGCAACATGGATCCGGAGCAGCACCTGGGCAAAAGCCGGTCCCACCAGGGGCACAGTGCTCGAGGTGCAGAAGGTGGCGATGGCGGTGGTGGTAACAGAGGAATCTCCCACTAAAACAGTAGGTTGTAAGTAAATGGAGAGTCTTCCATTCAAGTGCTGTGATTCTGTTTAATCCACTCCCACATCTCCTCCCAGTCCTGCGCAGGGACCTCAGAGAGGTCTGGTGGCAATGCGGGCCTCCCAAGAAGTCTTTAGCACTTCTCCCAGAAGTCCTAAACGGGTCCTGGAGACACCCTGGGTGTGGCGGCATACTGGAAAGGCAGATATCCAAGGGAAAACAAGAGCAGAACGGGGATCAGGACGGAAACGGCAGGCACAGAGCACGAAGACAGACGAACGCAACCTGGGGGACTAGCGTGGCTGCAGCCCAGAGATGCCCCCCGTGGGTCATTAGGAGGGTTTTATTCACCGTCCACCCCAAGCCTCTGCAGAACACCGGCTCTCACTAGAACACCAGGCAGGAGCTGTCACAATTGCTGCCTCCCTGCCCGCCTCCCAGGGGGCTGCCTCCAGGCTGTTTCTGCCCACACCCCTGCTTTCCGCTCTGCGTCTTTGGGTGCCTCTTTGGGTGCGGCTGCAGGCTATAAACCACCGCAGCGAGTTTGCGCGGGCTCCTCGGCTCCCCGGCGACCCACCGCACCTGCTGTCCGCCATCTGGCCCGTCTGGGACTAAGGACACGGGCCCTGACCCGCGTGAGTGCCCAGCAGTGCCAGGCCGCGGAGGGTGGCGCGTCCTTGGCAGCGCGCAGCCCGACCCCGCGGAGGCAGTGGGTGCGCGTGGCGCTGCGGGTCCCCTGCGCGGCGGAGGGGCTGCTGCAGGGCTTGGCGGCCACGGGTGTCGGCGGAAGAAACAGTCTCCCCGGGGGAATCACGCCCCGATGGCTAAGGCGGCTCTGAGCCTGGGCTCACTCTTGCTGCAGGGAGACTGCAGTCCCCGTTTTTCCAGGTTGTTGTGAGAATGGCACGAGACGCGAAACTCACGGCTTAATATCAGTTCATAAAACCGAAGGCCCGTATGTGGAAGTGAGAAGTCAAACCACGTGAGGTTCTTCTGTGCCAGTTTTTTTGTTTTTGTTTTTGTTTTTTCTGAAAGAATGTAAGACTTAAAGTGATCCATAGTAGTTTCACAATAATCCAGTTTCATGATGTTCACATTCACTGGGTGTTTATGTCAATTTTATACACATTTTTTTTTTGCTAGTTAAGTACATGAAGATGACACTCAGCTATTGCTCTAATTTGCATTTTGGTTATTATTTAGGGTCATGTTTTCTAATGTTTTATTATTTGCAAACCTCTACACAATTTTGTGTGAAATATTTTAATCTCTTCCTAAATATCTGATGTGATGTTAATGTAAATATCCAATTAAAATGCAAAATTAAACTTTAAAAATATGACTATTTCCCAGTTGTAACATTTTTTAAAGTGCTTTGCTAGTCTGCTGCTTTTTAGTTGATTTTTTCTTCCTTCTACCGGTTATAAATATTTTATATTCAAATCTGTTTGTTTATCCCTTTGTGACATTTTCTATTGCTTCAAACCAAGATCACTCTATGATACAGAGCTGACAAATCTATAATATTGCTGTGGGTTTTTCTTTAGAGTTTTAAAGTTTTATTTTTGGCTTGATCTGGAAATTATTTTGCTTTTATTTACCCTAAGGATTTTTTTTTCTTTTTTTTTCAAGATGAAGTTTTACTCTTGTTGCCCAGGCTGGAATACAATGACACAATCTTGGCTCACTGCAACCTCTGCCTCCCAGGTTCAAGTGATTCTCCTGCCTCAGCCTCCCAAGTTGCTCGGATTACAGGCATGCGCCACCATGCCTGGCTAATTTTTTGTATTTAGTAGAGGTGACGTTTCACCATGTTGGTCAGGGGTTTGCTGTGGTGGGTGGATCACCTGAGGTCAGGATATTTACACAATTTCTATGCACTAAGAATGCTATCTTATTAAATGACATTTCATTGTGTGCTTGTTCTTGGCATTCTGCTTACCAAATCATACATTTTCATCTGTAGCTACACTTTTTTATGGCTTCTCTATTTGTTTTCTTTTGTTGCTAATATCTGAGATGGAACATTTTCCTATTGTTTTTTTATCTATGTTTCTATCGTCAATGGCCATTTTTAAAAACTGAAATGCAGGCAGGGCAAGGTGGCTCATGCTTGTAATCCCAGCACTTTGGGAGGCTGGGGCAGGTGAATCACGAGGTCAGGAGTTCAAGACTAGCCTGGCCAACATGGTAAAACCCCGTCTATACAAAAGATATAAAAAATGAGCCAGGTACGGTGGTGCACACCTGTAATCCCAGCTACTTAGGAAGCTGAGGCTGGGGAATTGCTCGAACCTTAGAGGCACAGATTGCCATGAGCCAAGATTGCACTACTGCACTCACAGGGTGAGATTTTGTTTCAAAAATTAAATAAATAAATAAAAAATAAAGAAATGCATTGCTTTTTATTTCAATTAGATAAACAGTCTCCATTAGGGGATGTATAAAAATTCAGAAAAATAAACAGGAAAACATCACCTGTAATCTAAAATTTTTGTTACCCTTTTTTCATATCTCATTGCAATTTTTATATGGAATTTTAAATTTATGAAGTTCCATCTTCTATAAAATTGGGGTAATACTCATACATACTCACAGAATTGTGAAGGATTAAACAAAGTTAAATGCATAAAGCACAGGGTAGAGTGCTCAATACATATTATTTAATAAATATCAATTATTTTCATTTACATAGTTGTACAATTTTGTACTTTGCATTTCACTTCATATGATACTGTTTGATTTTTCCTATTTAGATCTAAGCATTTTAAATAAAAATTTTAAATAAAATTGTAACTGTGCAGATAAAATTTCCGTAATATGTCAGTATGTGTCTGTGTGTGGGTGGGTGGGTGGCGGTAGGAATGGGTATATGATTATCTTACTATTTTCCTGTTTTTGTCTAGTAGTTTACATGTGAGAAAAATTTTATTTGTTTTGGAGTTGGTTGCTCAGCATAGAAATCTAGAACTGAAATTCTTCAATCAGTGAGTAGTAAAGATAAGAAAATAGGCATATGTATACATGCAGTGAGTGTGTATATAAACACATACAATCACTATCCATAATTATATATATATTTATATATATAAAATGCCTATATATATGCTCTTAAAGCCTTCATTCTAGTTTATAATCCAATTCAAACATTAAATAACATTTTATTTAAACATTTTAAACTCTTGTAGAGATAGTGTTTTGCTATGTTGCTCAGGCTGGTCTTGAACTTCTGGCCTCAAATGATCCTTTCACTTCAGCCTCTTAAAGTCTGGGATTACAGGCATGAACCACTGCACCCAAGGCCAAACATTTTAAAATGATAATTTTACTTCTATTTGTCCATACGTATCTTATTCTCTACTAATTTTATCCTGTTTTTCTTTTTTGCTACTGTGATTGAACATTTTCTATTATTTTTGTTTATGATAGTATATTATTTTGTAAAAAGCTTATGTCCTTTGCCTATTCATCCAATTTACTTCATCATTTCATGGTTTCTAAATACGGCAAGTACCTCTTTCTTCAAAGGTCAAATAAAAGTCTATTCAATTTCTCTTCATAATTTTTCTGTTATCCTTATATTAATTCATTA
Organism: Cebus imitator; assembly: GCF_001604975.1. Lineage (NCBI taxonomy): Eukaryota > Metazoa > Chordata > Mammalia > Primates > Cebidae > Cebus > Cebus imitator. Next base: position 979,924 of record NW_016107901.1, read on the forward strand.
TGAAAGTGCTATTGGAGAAATTCAGTAATCACAGATACGTGAAAAGTAGCAAAAATAAAAATAACCATACATTCTAATAGTAGCAGTTAACATTTTGATATTTTTCAAAAATTTTTTTCTCTGCATACTTGAGATTTTTATATTATTTTATGCATTGTTAATATGTTATGAATGTATTTATTTTCATAAAATTAATCTGATAATCTATTTGTTACAAAGTACGTTACTACATAAGGTTATTTCTTTAAATATTCGTTTTAAATATTTAATTTCTTCTAATATTTGCTTTTGCAAATAATGCTAGCATCGTATTTTATAAATAGTGCTCAGACTTATGATAATTTCCTGTGTGAAATATATTTAAACGTATAGTTATTTGATAAAAATTTTGCGTATGCTAAGGTTCTTGAAGAGCAAGGCAAGTTTCTTGAAGAGCAAGGCAAGTTTCCTGTAAAGTCTTTGTCTGTGCCAGAATTCATTATTATGTTTGATCTTCGGGGGCCTCTTTTAATTCAGTCTAGTGATTTTCAATTCTGAAAAAGGTGGTAGCAATTTATTTAAAATTTATTTTAAGATATATGTAATTCTAGAGATAAGGGAACACAGAGTTCTTGGAATAGAATTCAATAAATTATATTTTAACCCACCAATGTGCTAGTATATTTTAACAACTGCTTTGTGTGTGTGTATATATATGTGTGTGTCTGTGCATATATATAAAGCTTTATTCTAGATTTTACCGATATAAATGACATGTAGCATTCAGTGTAGAAATAATAATACATTATACAACATTCTTTATCGCAAATTCTAAATAGCTAACTGATTCTCATGGAAGACTTTCATGGATAATTTGTCAACGTCCTATATCTGTAGCCAGCCTATGGTTGCAGTTTGTAAATTAGTACAGTTCTGATATGAATGGTGGTTGATGTTAACAAGTAAGACTGTGAAGATGTGTGTTGGAACTTCATTCTTTGTCAAGGAGCAACATCTTCGCCAAACTGGATAACAGTTCTCAAATGCTGGAAGAATATTTTTCAGGAGTCTTGGTGCTATTTACAATGTAGCCACTATGAATGTGGCACAAGTTTAGGTTTCATCTTCAATATTAATATGTGTCCATCAATTTATGATGCTTAGACAATAAAACACAATAAATCAAGCTTTGACTTGAAGCCCTTGCTAATTTCCATGCTGTAAATGCTCCCACGGTGGCCTGTGCAGTCTACCAACATGACATCAGTGAGTGAGAAGGCGGGGAGAAATGGACAGTAGCACATTGCTATGTCCATCTTAAAATGCAGCAGAGTAAATAGCCTCAAATAGGAAAAGGAAGTAAAAGAATTAGGAAATGGTGAGTTTTAAGTATGTACTACCTTTTAAGTGTAATTTATTTAATTGTAAAGTTATATCATTCAATTTTAATAATGATATCTTTTATTAACTGCCACCAAGATCCCTCAAAATGTCAACCGTGAAAATAAACCATTATGACGTGGCTCCAGTCCACTACTGCTTGACCCTAAACATAATGAGGAATTTACCTTTGTATAAAGTGTCAAATGCCTTAACACAAAACCTAGTAGTACGGTCCCCCCTCGTTATCTGTGGGGGATTTGGTCCGGGAGCTTCCCAGACACCGCAGTCCATGGAGGCTGAAGTCCCTGGTGTAAAGTGGTGTATTATTTGCATATAACCTGTGCACATCCTCCCAAATGCTTTAAATCATCTCTAGATTACTTCTAATACCTAACACAATGTCAGTGCTATGTAAATAGTTGTTATATTGTTTAGGGAATAATGACAAGAAAAAGTGACTTTACATGTTCAGTACACGTAATTTTTGGAGATTTGGAAAATATCAAAAAACTTTTATTATTTATTTTTTTTAAGATGAAGTCTCACTCTGTTGCCCAGGCTGGAGTGCAGTGGCATGATCTTGGCTTACTGCAACTTCTGCCTCACAGGTTCAGGCCATTCTCCTGCCTCAGCTTCCTGAGTAGCTGGGATTACAGGCTTGTGCCACCACGCGCAGCTAATTTTGTGTGTGTGTGTGTGTGTGTGTGTTTAGTAGAGACGAGGTTTCACCATGTTGGTCAGGCTGGTCTCGAACTCCTGACCTCGTGATCCACCTACCTTGGCCTCCCAAAATGCTGGGATTACAGGCTTGAGCCACCATGCCCAGCCCAAAAAACTTTTTTTTTTAAGATTTCAAAAATGGTTGAATCCACAGATGTAGAACCCATGGGTACAGAAGGCCAGCCATCCTTCATTTCAACCCTTTCCACCACCCGGAACTGTACCCAAGAGGTTAGCAGCCTCAACTCCTATAGCCCATTTCACCTGTACATCTCCACGTTTCTAGAAAAGCCTTATTCTTTTCCTTTTTCTTGATTTATTAATATTAGACATAGTGTATTAAGTTCCCATGTTGCCCTTTGACAACCAGATCATCTAACATAGTTACATTTCAATGTACGGTTAAATCAATATCAGTATTCACAATATTGTTAAAATGCATTTTTGAGCCATGTGCTGAATATTTCATCTTAGCATCTTCTTGGTATTCATATCCCTCACCTCTTATCTCTTGATTGATGAATTAATTGATTTCTCTGTTTCTACATAACTGCCTCCCACATATTCCAGTATCTCTACTTAAGAATATTAATAATATTTTCTGTGCACTTAATAACATCACTGCTACCTTATTTTACTTTTTCCTGTACACGACTGTATTCATTTTGTATTGCTGTGTAACAAATCATTACAAACTTTGTGGCATAAGACACTGCGCATTGATCTTCACAGTTTCCGCGGATCAGGAGTGCAGGCATAGCTTGGCTGGCTGCAAACAAGGCACTGGTTGGGCTGGTTCCTTTATTGAGCCTGGGGTCCTCTTCCTAGGTCATGTGATTGTCAGCAGAATTCAGTTAGGGGTGTGTGTGGTACTTTACTGCGATATTTGTCTCTTTGAGGTGTCTTTGTTTTTGAAAAATAATTTCATTTGGTAGCAAAAGTTGAATTATCATTCTAGAATTTTCCTTTAGAGTGCTCCTTTTATTTATTTATTTTTTTAATTAACCATTGGCTATCTCATCTATCAGGCATTTTTTTTTGTTTTGTTTTGTTTTTTGAGATGGGTCTCCCGCTGTCACCCAGGCTGGAGTGCAATGCTGCCATCATGGCTTATTATACCAAATCCCAGGCTCCAGTGATCCTCCCCCCTCAGACTCCTAAGCAGCTGGGACTGGGACCATGCCAGGCCAATTTTTAAATTTTTGGGGCACAGGGACTTGCCATGTTACTCATGCTGGTCTCCAACTCCTGACCACAAGCAATCCTCCCATCTTGGCCTCCTTAAGTGCTGGGATTATAGGTAGGAGCCACAATGCCTGGCTCAATTTTTAATTTTTATTCGTAGAGATGGTGTCTCACTATGTTGTCCAGACTCATCTCAGCCACCATGCCCGGACTCACCTATGAGTTTTGAAAGGCATCCTTGACTCACACGTATTGCCTGTATACCAGTAGATAACTTTACTCTTGGCCGGGCCTGGTGGCTCACACCTGTAATTCCAGCACTTTGGATGGATCACTTGAGGTCAAGAGTTCAAGACGAGGCTGGCCAACATGTTGAAACCCCGTCTCTACTAAAAATACAGAAATTATCAGGGCATGGTGGTGTGTGTCTATAGTCCCAGTTACCTGAGAGGCTGAGGCAGGAGAATAGCTTGAACCCGGGAGGCGGAGGTTGCGGTGAGTCGACATTGCGCCACTGCACTCCAGCCTGGCGACAGAGTGAGACTGTCTCAAAAAGAAAAAAGAAAAAGATCTTATTCTTCAATCTGTGACTCAAGTGGAGTGCGATAAAGGTGAGATGCAGGAACAAGGACAGACCGCTGGCTGGCTGGTGAATTTTCTCCAAACCCGTTTGTGAACGTTCATTAATTCCTTATATTTTCATGAAATGGGTGTTTCCAGGTAACAGGCCATTGACCTTGACCTGTTTCCACTGCATGGGAAGGGCAGGCCCCGGGGCGGGGCTGCTCTGGCTCCACAGCCCCGTGTACGGTGGTCCCGCTCTCAGGTCCCTTGCTGTCCCCACCTTTGCGCTCCTGCTGCACACAGGTGCGGTGTCTCCGGCCTCTGTGGAGATGGGCCCAATTCCGCTCCACGGCACCCTGGGCAGGGACTTGGCTGTGGGCCCCTCCCTGCTTCCCTCCATTGGCTCTCTGAGCTCCTTCTATGTTTAGTTCCCAAAGTACAAATTGAAACCCGTTTTTGACGGTTCTCTGTTCTTGCAATTTTTGTCCTTGTGGGTTAAGGTCTTGTAAATCTCCTTGATAGTTATGTTAAAAGAATTCAGGAAGGGAGAAATAATAAACATATGTGTTCTGCCACTTTACCCACAATTCTGATTATTTTTTATTATAAAGACCCAGGGTAGCTGGGCACGGTGGCTCACGCCTGTAATTCCAGCACTTTGGGAGGCTGAAGTAGGCAGATCGCCCGAGGTCAGGAGTTCGAGACCAGCCTGGCCAACATGATAAAACTCCATCTCTACTAAAAATACAAAAATAATCCGGGCCTGGCGTGCAAGCCTGTAACTGCCGCTACTTGGGAGGCTGAGGCAGGAGAATCTCTTGAGCCCGGGAGGCGGAGGTTGCAGTGAGCAGAGATTGCCTCTGGCGACAGAGTTAGATTCTGTCTCAAAATAAATAAATAAATAAATAAAACACCCAGGGCTGATATGAGGGAAACGAAAGCCTCTCACATCCGATTTTACTTTGTGTTTTTACTCTTTGGTACATTCATGTAATTTACAAATCCTCAATTAAGGTGAAAAACAAAATAAGCAGAAATATTGGAAATCAGAGTCAGCAAGGCTAGTCCGGAGGGGAATGTGCCTGCCATTGCTGTGTCCAGAACAGGACCTCCTGCGCCCCCAGACCTCCTCAGACCTGATTCCTTAAAATCGGAGCAGAAAGCAGGGACAGGGGCACAAACAGCCCTACAGGGAATGTCTTCCTGGCAGCAGGGGGAGGATGCATCTTCCGACTCCATATTTACAGAACCTGTGTAATTTATTGAAATGGAAACCTAGAGACTTAGCTCTCTCCGGGATTTCTCAAAAAGGATTCAGTTCCAGAAAGCAGTCAGCAAAAATGATGACTGTTCCTCCAAAACAGCTCTGCAGAAAGAAAAAAAAAAGAAAGAAAGAAACTTGCAAGACGCAGAGAGAGAGAGAGAGAGAGAGAGAGAGAGAGAGAAAAGAAACGAACCAATCGGTACAGTACAAACTTTGCCCAAAAGCTGCCTCAGCCATTTTGGGAACTGATTCTGAGAAGAAAACTCTAATTTTTATCTCTGACATGTGCTGCCTGTAAGAAGGAGCAGAGAGAGGCATTCCTGGTGTTGTTGGCATCACTCCAAACCTTTCTCCAAAACACAGAAAAATAAGTTCTCAAAAAGCAAGGCCCGGCGCGGTGACTCATGCCTGTAATCCCCGCATTTTGGGAGGCCAAGGCAGGTGGATCACTGGAGGTCAGGAGTTCGAGATCAGACTGACCAACATGGAGAAACTCCGTCTCTACTAAAAATAAAAAAAATAAAAATAAATACAAAATTAGCCGGGCATGGTGGTGCATGCCTGTAATCACAGCTACTTGGGAGGCCGAGGCAGGAGAATCGCTTGAACCTGGGAGGCAGAGGTTGTGGTGAGCTGAGTTTGGTCCTTTGCACTCCAGCCTGGGCAACAAGAGCAAAACTTGGCCCAAAAAAAAAAAAAAAAAAAAAAAAAAAAAAAAAAAAAAAAAAAAAAAAAAAAAAAGAGCAAGCAAAATCACCCCTATTCAACTATTCTCAGAAAGCAACTGTTAATGTTTCTTGTTTCTATGTTCTGCTCTCGTGTTGTCGTGGATGCTTTATCACAGAGCTGTCAGTGCATGTACACAAACACGTACCCTCACAGATGCACAAGACGCACACACACGCACACAAACAAGCCCACACGTACACACATGTGCACACACACGGCCACCCCCCATGGACTTGCCGTCTCCCAGCAGCTCTTCCAGGGCCTTCTCAGCAGCAGCTGTGGAGTAGAAACAAGGTAGCCGCAGTGGAGCTGGGTCAGGTGTTTTAGCACCAGCTATGCTGTGGCCGAAACTGCCCATCGCTAGGATGGGAGTCTGCTCTCCTTCCTCTGTCACAGGGGATGTCTGGTAGGGCCCCGTGGTGGGCTTCTCACTGGGCTCTTTCGGCCCACTGGAGGTGTTTTTGGTTTTTAAATTTAACTTTAAGTTCTGAGATACATGTGCAGCACCTGCAGGCTTGTTACATAGGTAAACGTGCGCCATGGCGGTTTGCTGCACCTATCAACCCATCACCTAGGTTAAGCCCAGCATGCCTTAGCTATTTATCTTGATACTCTCCCTGTCTCCACTCCCCAGCCCCCACGGGCTCTGGTGTGTGATGTTCCAATCCCTGTGTCCATGTATTCTCATTGATGAGCTTCCACTTATGAGAGAGAACATTCAGTGTTTGGTTTTCTCTTCCTGTGTTAATTTGCTGAGCATAATGGCTCCCAGCTCCAGCCATGTTCCTGAAAAGGACATGATCTCATTCCTTTTTATGGCTGCATAGTATTTCATGGTGTATATGTACCACATTTTCTTCATCCAGTCTATTGTTGATGGGCATGTGGGTTGATCCCATGTCTGCTATTGTGAATAGTGCTCCAGTGTGAACACATGTGCATGTACCTTCATAATTGAATGATTTGTATTCCTTTGGGTATATAACCAGTAGTGGGATTGCTGGGTCAAACGGTATTTCTGATTCTACGTCTTTGATGAATGTCCACACTGTCTTCTACAATGGTTGAACTAATTTACATTCCCACCAACAGTATAAAAATGTTGCTATTTCTCCACAACCTCACCAGCATCTGTTGTTTCTTGACTTGTTAATGACTGCCATTCCTACTGGCGTGAGCTGGTATCTCATTGTGGTTTTGATTTCCATTTCTCTAATAACGAGTGATGTTGAGCTTTTTTCCCCTATGTTTATTGGCTGCATAAATGTTTTCTATCACCAGAGAGAACAGACAGCCTACATAATGGGAAAAGATTTTTGCAATCTGACAAAGGTCTAATATCTACAAGGAACTTAAACAAGTTTACAGGAAAGAAAATCAAACAACCGTCTTTGTTTGATGCTGAACCTCAAAACAGAATAAAGAGATTTTTCTCATCGTTCCTCTTGGCTCCTTTACATATTTCACCATTCATCCCTCATAATTTTTGAATTGTTATGATCAACAACTTCCCAACATAATTTTGAGTGATTTATTTCTTACTCTGTGCCAAGCCAGACAAAATTTATGTTTAAGTCTTCCTCTAAAATAAGAACCTGAATTGCTAATGAAAACCAAACAACAACAACAACAAACCAGGACCTTTCCCAGACACCACAGTCCACAGACGCTCAAGTCCCTGGTGTAAAGTGCTGTATCATTTGCATATAACCTAAGAACATCCCCCAAATGCTTTAAATCACTTCTAGATTCCTTGTAATACTGAACACAATGCCAATGCTATGTAAATAATTGCTATATTGTCTTGTTTAGGGAATAATGACAAGAAAAAATGACTTTACAGTTCAGTTCACATGCGATTTTTGGAATATTTTTGAAAATATCAAAAACTTCTCTCTTTGCTCCCGGGCACATCTCAACTGATTTTGAGGTTTATTTGGCCAAGGTTGAGGACGTGCTTTGGAAAAGTAAACACAAATCACAGGAGAGTGTGATCCCTGCCTTTTCCAGAGGATGTTCAGGACTTCAGTGTTTAAAGAGGAAAGAGGCAGGAGGTGGGGAAGGGGGAAAGAAGAAAAAGAGAAAGGGAGGCCAGTGAGGATACTGGTTGCATTCTTGTGAGACTTTGATTGGCGCTCACTTAATCCACATTTCACCATGAAAGGAGGGTAGAGGAAAAGTCAATTATGCATTTGTCTTCTGTGCTCAGTGAATCTGCATTTTACATAAGGTAAAGACAATTGAGGAAGCAGTCCAATATGTATTTGTCTAGGATGGGGTGGGCAGTGGTAATTTCTGGTCTTGTCTTTGGGTTCCTGTCAAGATCAGCTGTGAATTTATAATGTCAGAGTGAGATTCAACAGAACTCTGTTTTAGGGTTAATTTATAGGAAGATATGTATTCTGAAAAATTTAGGGGCCCATAAGGAATTTCCTTGTGAGCAATTTGAGAAGGAAGCTACCTGAACAGATACGTGGCCTTTTAACCTTGCAGATATCTGTTTGGGAACAAGACAGAAGGCAGGTTTTTTTGGTTTTGGGTTTTTCTGTTTGTTTGTTGCGTTACTCAGTTCCCAAGCTTCTTTCCTTTTGTCATCGTGAGTTTGGGGTCCTGAGATTCTGTTTTCCTTTCACATAACTAAATAAGGGAAATGCAATGGTCTCTTCTTTTTTTTTATCTTCATTAATTCAAAAGGTTTTATGAGATATGGTCTAATAGTATGAAAAAAATCAAAGCCCATGTCTGTTTTAGTTAACAAGGAAAACAGTGATTTAAATGCTGCACATAAACTCTTCTTAAGATGATGTGGGCATTGTGCTCCCAGTGATCCACAGCATTTACATATAAAAATTGAAGTTTCTCATAGTCCAAAGCACTGTGGTCAGGGTAACAATCAATACCTATATATAATAATGATCTGTTGGATACAGTGATCAAAGTGTCAGAAATAGGGCATATCGGCTGGGCACAGCGGCTCACACTTGTAATCTCAACACTTTGGGAGGTCGAGGTGGGCAGGTCACGAGGTCAGAAGAGCGAGACCATCTAGCCAACATGGCGAAACTCCGTCTCTACTAAAAATACAAAAATTAGCAAAGCATGGTGGTGCATGCCTGCAGTCCCAGCTAATTGGGAGGTTGAGGCAAGAGAATCTCTTGAACCCAGGAGGCGGAGGTTGCAGTGAGTCAAGATGGTGCCCCTGCACTCCAGCCTGGCAACAGAGTGAGAGTCCATCTCAAAAAAATAAAAAATAAATAAATAGGGCATATCTCTGACATACCGTGGGAAGGCAAGTGCTTTCATGGGTGTCTTCTGTTGGTTCTGGATGCTGGTGAGATGACACTAGTCTGGTTTCAGTGGATGGCTTCAGGAGTTATGGGAAGAGGATGCCATGGCCGAGGGCAAGTCTTGGACTACAGTGGCAGGCATGGAAAGTAGACATGGCCCCCATTAGCTGGTGGAGCCAGAGCGGATATCAGAACAGCCTGGGCCATGGATATCGCTGGAGCTCTACTTGCCATCCCATTCCTCATTAATATGAACTGCGTTTGAGTGGTTTGAATGTAGTTTTACTAGTTACTATATTATTAGCACAATGAGACTCTCTAGTAACCCAGGCAACTATGAGGGAGGCGATTTTGTCTTAGAATGTTTTCTCCCCCTGATGGAATGTGCTTGGCTCATCTTCCTCTTATGATAAAAAGGTTGTGAATAGTATACTATCTCTGTCTTCTTATTTTGCCTATTTCTTCTTAGATTTTACTAATCAAACATGGCTTGCTAAAATTATTAAATTTGTAGATTACTTCTATTAATGTAATATACAGGATGCTTCCAGACAAATAGTTATTCTATATGCTCCAGTTTTCCTCTTTTATAGTTTAATTTTAGTCTTTAATTCATTGGAAATAAATTGCCAGTGACCTTATCTTTTTTCTAATTACTTAATAATGTAATTATCATTTATTAGATAAGTTCTATTTTTTTTCCATTGATCTCAAATGTAACTCTATCATATTCTAAGTTGTCGTGAATAACATAGATAGATTTCCATATTTTCTCATTGGTTCCATTGACATGCCTGCCCTTTTTATAGTAGTACTATGCTGTTAAATGTATTGTGATTCTATTACGATGTCTCAGAATGAAAGCGGCTCTCATGGTGCTTCCTCTTGCAAGTCCGGGCGGTGAGTGGATAATGTTTTCTGCATGTTCTTCAGGACGACCCTGAGCATTGCGCTGTGTTATGAAAAGCATCCTTTTGGTATTTTGCATAGAACTACTTGACATTAGAAAATCAATTTCGAAAAAGTGATTTCTTTACAACATTGCATCCTTCTTTTGTTCCCCACCACTCCTGGTAGGAACGTAGTTTGCCTCTGAATTTACATGATTTCAAACAGTCCTTTATTTCATTTCTGTTTTCTTAAGTCCTGAATATTTGATACTAACATTATTGAATGAAAATTGAGTACTTTCTCTGCACTAGGCAGATCACAAACGCCTCACCTTCATTATTTTATTTGTTCTTCTGAAGTGCCTTATAAGGTGATATGATCATTCTCCTTCTTTTGCAGATAAGGAAACTGAAGCCTGAATTGGTGTCATAATTTGCTGAAGTTCACACAGTGTCTCCTCTTACAGTAACAGAGACTCTCAAAGTTTACACAGCAAAAGGAGCACATGGGGCTGGTTTAAAATGGTTTAAATGGCAGCTTCCTGGGCCTGTGTTCCGAGGTTTCCAGTCCAGAAGCCTTGCGTGGGGTCTACATCTTGGGAAACACTGCTCTGGGCTATGAAGTTTTGAGTGGTATCTTTTCCCATTCAGTTATATTACAGTCCATTGTGATGGAAAATTAATAGACAAACAATTGATGCCTGTGTATTTATTTTATATTTTGCCACCATCTAAATCATCACATTAGATACAGACATTTTCATGCCATCCTTCTGGAGCAGTGAGATAAATGATCATAGCCTTTGACATATATATCAAAATCTACTAAATCTGTGAATGAATCACCGAATTATTGTAAAGGTCCTCTCTTTGATGGCGTTTGTATTTTCATGGATGGAGCATTTTCTATCATCTAACTTCCAGAATATGGTTAACAGTAGCAATGGCGAGTGTAGATGTCCACATTGTCAAGTTATTCACTTTTGCTCCTTCTTAAAGTTCATCATAGACAAAGGGTGGTAAAGACGTAAATTTTGATATGCTACAGTTATCTTCCTACATAGCAATTGAGATAGTATCCATTTTTCTGAATATATTTAGCTTTTCCTAAATATTCTTATAATATTTTAAATATTCTTAAAATCAGATCTTTAAATTTGCTTGACTTTTTTATGGGCAGTGATGCTCATAAAGTAATTTAATAAAAGGATTCATAAAATCCTCAAATGAAAGTTATAAAAATAGAATTATAATCTGAGAGATTTGTTTTAAAATGGCACCAAAGGTCTAGCTCTTGACATTAACTTCTGTAATTTCTCACTAAAGTACATCAACTCCCTACACAAAAATTAAGAGCCACAGATAACTTGTTTTCAGATCTTGGAAAGAATCTCAATGCATAAAACCTGTTGAGTTGATTCTTACAGGCTTTATATAAAACTGACGGAGGGAAACGTAGTCAGGTTTTGAGTTTAAAACAGAATGCCTTCGTCAATAAATAGCACTGTCTCAAGAAAGACGATGTAACTGGGGTTATTGATTAACTATTTGGAGAAAAATATCTAGTTTGATTTCTTTTTAACACTATATACTAAAATATATTTCAGATGGATTTAGGAGTTAAATGCAATTTTAAAAAGCCTTAAAGAATTTGAAGACAACTTCAGTAAACCTTTAGAGATATTGAAAGAAAGAAAAGACTTCTTAAACAAAAAAGAAGAGGCTAAAGTAAAAAAAAAAAAAAAGAAAGAAAGAAAGAAAGATTAATTGATCTGGGTATGTAAATAAATGGCAAGCCAAACATTTCAGCAGAGGCTGAGAAATAACCACTGGATTTAGCCAAATGAAGATCAGTGACGTCGTAGGGAAGACCAGAACCTGATTGGAGTGGATTTTGCAGTGAACGAGAGCAGAGGAATTGGAAATAACGAGCATATATAGTACAGACAGCCCTTTAGCGTGGGTTTGCTATAAATAGGAGCTGAGAAATCAGTCAGCAGGTGGCGGGCACAGTAACATCAAAATAAAGGTTCGTTTCAATGGGAGAAGTAGCAAATACTTGCAAAGTGATGAGAGTACTCCGAAAGAGAGGGAAAACTTATTGATGGAGGGGTGGAGGGGCAGACACTCACACAAACACACACACACACACACACACACACACACACACACACACACACACGGAGAGAGGGAGAGAAAATGAGATCCAGTGAACGAGGTGAAATGGTGACCTCCAAGCTTCTTCCGTAGTCATAGGGAGAAGAGAGAGCATTGTGCACACACATTCAGGGTGAGGGGTTGGGTGTAAGTGTGAGAAAGGCAGCTATGGGCATCTCCCCTGATTACTTATTTGGTCCCGGTGGAATGGGAGTCAGGTAATGAGTTGGGAGGGAGGAGGAGAAGAAGGTGTGGGAGGTAGTGCTGTGATCTATGATCCCTAACTTTTACCTGGAACTTGTTCAAACTCCATGAAAGGTCAGGAGAAGAGACTGTTTACCACTCAGCCTGGGCATTCCCTTCCCACGAAGGAGGTGTATCCCTGTACCTTGATGCCTGCCAGGCTAAGGCATTGCTCAGACGTGGCCATACGAAATCATTCCAGCTTGCTCTGGCCCCATACCAAGATACACTGTGTGTGCAAGTTGCCACTATAAAGCCTATGACTCCAAAAAGAAGCAAATTGCACTTACTCAAGTTCCGTGCTGGGTAGCACAGGGTCATAGGTACGACTGTAACGCAGGAGCCTGCAGTCTTATAAACTTCACTATTCTAGAGCCAAATTTGCCAGTGTGGAACACAGGCATAGAAGTACCATTAAAATATACTGAACTGGTGGTACTCCAAGGTGAAAAAAAGCAACCCTATTTAGCCAATGTGTTCTATGTAGTTAAAAAGATTAGGGTGCATATTGATACAATTTCCATATCTCGATAGCAATTTCCAGTCTTTAAGTCATTTAATGAGCATTTTAATCAAGCAATTCCTGAGCCACACTGTACTACCAAAAATCTGTTTGTTCAGTTAGCTGAAAATATAGCAGAAAATTTAGGAATTACCTCATGTTACATATGTGGAGGGACTACATGGGAAACCAGCGGCCTTGGGAGGTAAAGGAATTGCTACCCCAAGATAGTTACCATTCAACCCTTCCTGCTTCAAACTCTCCAGAGCTGTCATCTACCAGATCCAGTTTAAAGGCTTCCACCATAGGAAGGTGCTGCATTGCCCGCTGGGGAGGCACCTACACCTTCTCAGTAGTGAGCTGACATGCCTGGGACAGCAGTGTTACAATGAAACTACAGAAAAAGCTCTGTGGCAGAAAGAAAGCAAACGGGGTAAGTGCAATTCCAAACCACCTCAATTCAACCCATTTTCCAGGTCTTCATCTTCAAACCGTTCCTGGTACCAGCTAGAAGCACCAAATGCGTGGCGGGCATCCGCAGGCCTCTACTGGATTTGTGGCCAACGAGCTTACTGGCAGTTGCCAGAAAAATGGACAGACAACCCTGGCCAACATGGTGAAACCCTGTCTCTACTAAAAATACAAAAATTAGCTGGGCGTGGTGGCGTGTGCCTGTAGTCCCAGCTACTCGGGAGGCTGAGGCAGGAGAATTGCTTGAACCCAGGAGGCGGAGATTGCAGTGAGCCGAGATTGAGCCACTGCACTCCAGCCTGGCGCCTAGCAGCAGAGCAAGACTCTGTCTCAAAAAAAAAAAAAAAGAGAGAAATTATAACTGATGAAACATCCAGAGCCTTAGATTTATTGGCTGTACAAGTCACTCAAATGAGGAATACACTATATCAAAATAGGCTACCATTACATTATCTCTTGGCCTCAGAATGAGGAGTTTGTGGAAAGCTTAACCTAACCAACTGCTGTTTAGAAATGGATGACAATGGACAGACAGGCATGGAGATCACGGCTAAAATGTGAAAACTAGCCCACATCCCAGTCCAGACCTGGAAAGGATGGAGTCCGGATGTTCTTTTTGGTGGATGATTTTTGTCTTTTGGAGGCTTTAAAACTCTTATAGGAAGTACAGCTCTTATGTTAGGCGGATGCCTCATACTTCCTGTCTGTTACTTCCTTTATTTGGAAGTATACAATGAACCATGGAGACGGTAGGGACTAGGCACACTGCAGCAGCACCAACGTAGAGCTCCTCTGCTGGTATTTCCTTCCTCATGCCCCACCTTCGTTTCCTAACATCACATAAAGTACAGGTGCACAGGGAAGGGCTTATAGGCCAATCATAAGGTATGCCATCAGATGCCACGACGCAGTGAGGCAGCTTGCTAAAGTGTAACCTGGCTCCAGTCTCATTTCTTCAGGCTAAGCAAAGCCTTCAACAATGACACGGTGACCGGTACAGCCCAAATGGACAGCCGGTTAGTCAATGACGAGTAAGAGTCCCAGAAAGATGGGAACAACCTAAGACAGGCCCAGCCACAAAGAGGCTAGCCAGGACCACAGGAATTTGCCTATTCCTTCAGACAAAACGTCCAGGGAGTTAACCACAGGAGCAGGTATGCTGGCAAGCTAGCATGGCACTCAAGCAAGTAACTAATGCTCATTAGCAACAGGCCGGCTGCTTTATCCTTGCATCGTGTATATTAGAACAAGTAAAGAAAAGCTTTCTAGTAATAAAAATATTTTTAAGAAAGCTTTTAAGGGGAAAACTAACAAGAAAAATATAAATTTAGAATAGAAATTAATTTAATAATAAATAATAAGCCTAAGACTAGGCCACAAAAATAAAGAGCAGAGGAGCAAGTAAACCACCCTCGCAGCCTAAATTACCTGCAGTTAGCTAAAGCAGACCCAATATAGCCTCCTCCTTCCAAGGTAAGGCACCCAAATATATCTTTGTACCCAGCTCCCAAGAATATTTCTGTAAAAACCTGTTTCTTCCCCAGCGCCCAGTCATAGGAGCGAGGGAACCAAGTAGAGAGTGTATGTATTCTCAAGGTTGTAAAACTTGTGACGAGTCAGTGACTGTCTTTGTTTAAACTTGTTTTTTTTCCTGCCTTATCTTCCCTCACCAAAAATAACATAAGCAAGGTATTTTCCTTTGTGCAAGGCTGGTGGCCATTATGGGCGGTAAGTCCACCACCAGCTGGGGCTTCAGTAAAGAGATTCTCTTGTGTCTCTTGGTCTCTCTGTTCTTTTCGGCTCAAATTTCCCTAACAGTAGGAAGAGAGAGAAAATAGAAACAGTCAGCTAGGTGAGTGGTTGAAGGAAGTTCCCCATGGAGGCTAGCAGTCATGAATCCAAAGGAAACAAATCAGAATAATAGGCTTTTCCGTCCATGCTAAACAGCCTGGATTCCAGCACAGAAAAGAGGTATCAGAGTAATGATGCAATGAAAGTACTTGTGCATGTATCAGCATGACCCCTCCCCAGCTTCCCAGGCCACTTCCTCCCATTCTGTCCCATTCCCCATCAAAAAGGCCCTGCCTGTGAGCTCTGTCTGCTGCTCTTCAGTACCCGAAAGAGGGAGCTTCCTCTGGGGACACAGAGAGGGATGGGTGGGGATTTGCACAAGACAGAAGTTTTGTCCCAGTCACAAATAAAATAAAGAAACCCCAAAAGTCACAGAAAGCATTACAAACAAATATGAAATATGGTAAATTTGTTACATATAAATTTTAAGGTGAGCGGATCATCATTTGAAATTGATTGCAAGCTGAAATGGCCTCTTGTAAAATCACCACTGCCAGAGCATAACACCTGTTTTAGGTGAAAGAATTTAAGCAAATCTACACAAACGCAAACCTTTCAGTTTGTGAGTTCAGCTTGAGTCCACAACTGAGATTATAAAATACTGCCACATATTCATAGTATTTCAATAGCTTATTGTTATATTTCTTATTGGTCCTGTAAAATTTGCCTACTCTGCCTCCATTCTGTGATTTTATAAAAAGTGAACTTGGTTTATTAAACATTCTGAAGAATGCAACAAACCTAAAGTCCTCTGGTGAACATTGCAGTTAGTAAGCAATGCTAACCCTTATACCAAATACAGGCACACCCTGTTTTGCTGTGCTTTGCTTCATTGCCCTTCATGGATTTATGTTTTTACAGATTGGAGGTTTGTAGCAACCCTGAGTTGAATAAGTCTACCTGTTACAGGAAAGGGGTCCCGATCTAGACCCCCAGAAAGTAAAGGAATCGAAGGATGACTACTCCATAGATAGACAGAGCCCCGAGTACTACTGGTTGCCCGTTTTTATGTTTATTTCTTGAGAACATGGTAAACAAGGGGTGGATTATTCATGCCTCCCTTTTTTAGACCATTTAGGGTAACTTCCTGACGTTGCCATTGCTTTTGTGAACTTTCATGGCGCTGGTGGGAGTGTAGCAGTGAGGACGTCCAGAGGTCACTCTTGCGGGCATCTTGGTTTTGGTGGATTTTAACTGGCTTCTTTATTGCAACCTGTTTTATTACCAAGGTCTTTGTGACCTGTATCTTGTGACAACCTCCTATCCTGTGACTTGGGATGGCTTAACTGTCTGGGAATGCAGCCCACTAGGTGTCAGCCTTATTTTACCCAGCTCTTACTCAAGATGGAGTTGCTCTGGTTCACACGCCTCTAACATATCGGCACCACGCTTGAACAGCATGTGCTCACTTCCTGCCTCTGTCTCTCTCCTCAGGGCTCCCTATTCCCTGAGACACAACAATATGGAAATTACGTCAGTTAATAACCTTATAAAGGCCTCTAAATGTTCAAATAAGAGGAAGAGTTACACGTCTGTCATTTTAAATCAAAAGCTAAAAGTGATGACGCTTAGTAAAGATGGCATGTCGAAAACCAAGGTAAGCTTAAAAGCTAGACAGCTAGCTCTAAATAGTTGTGAATGCAAAGGAAAACTTGAAGGAAATTAGAGGTGATACTCCAGTAACACGTGAATGATAAGAAACCAAAGCCGCCTTATTGGCGATATGGAGAAAGGTTGAGTGGTCTGGATGGAAGATCAAGCCAGCCACATCCCTTTAAGCCAGAGCCTTATCTGGAGCAAGACCCCAAATTCTCTTTAACTCTACAAAGCCTGAGAAAGGAGAGGAAGCAGAAGAAGAGTTTGAAGCTGGCAGAGGTTGGTTCACGAGGCTGAAGGAAAGAAGCCATCTGCACAACATAAAAGTGCAAGGCGAAGCAGCAGGTGCTGATGGAGAAGCTGCAGGAAGGTATCCAGAAGATCCAGCTAAGATTTTCTACGGCTACACTAAACCCATACTCTCCACATAGGTAAAACAGCCTTATGTTGAACAAAGATGCCACATGCGACTTTCATAGAAGTAAATGCTTAGCTTTAAAGCTTCAAAGTACAGGCTGACGCGACAGTGTGTCACACAAATCTTTTGGTTTTCCAGTTCATATAAAAGTTATGCTTACAATATAATGTAGTCTGTTAAGTGTATGGTAGCATTATGTCCCAAAACCAGTGTACGTACCTTAATTAAAAAACACTTTGGGCCAGGGGCAGTGGCTCACGCCTGCAATGTCAGCACTTTGGGAGGCCAACGCGGGTGAATCACCTGAGGCCAGGAGTTCGAGTAGCCTAGCCAACATGGTGAGGCCTGATCTCTACTAAAAATACACACATTAGCCAGGTGTGGTGGCGTGCACCTGTAGTCCCAGCTACTTGGGAGGCTGAGGCAGGAGAATCGCCTGGCCCAGGAGGTGGAGGTTTCAGTGAGCTGAGATTGTGCCACTGTACTCCAGCCTGGGTGACAGAAAAGACTCTGTCTCAAAATAAATAAATAAAACTTTGACTGGGTATGGTGGCTCATGCCTATAATCCCAGCACTTTGGGAGGCCAAGGTGGGCAAATGGAGTTCAAGACCAGCCTGGGCAACATGGTTAAACCCCACATCTACAAAAAATGCAACAAAAATTAGGCAGGCATGGTGGCACATGCCTGTATCAGCTACCTGAGAGGCTGAAGCAGGAGGATCGTTTGAGCCCTGGATGCCAAGGTTGCAGTGAGCCAAGATCATGCCATTGCACTCCAGCCTGGGGGACAGAGAGAGACCCTTTCTCAAAAAAATATATAAAACACCTTATTGCTAAAATGTGGTAACAATGACCTGAGCCTTCAGTGAGTTGTAATCTTTTTGCTGGTGGACAGTCTTACCTCTCGGTTGAAGGCTGCTGACTGAGCAGGGTGGTGGTTGCTGAATGGCTGTGGCAATTTCTTAAGATAACAAGGAAGTTTGCTGTGCAGATTGACTCTTCTTTTCATGAAAAATTTCTCTGTGGCATGTGATGCTGTTTCATAGCATTGAATTCACAGGAGGACTTCTTTTGAAATCGGAGACAACCCTCTCAAACCCTGCTACTGTTTTGTCAATGCAGTTTACGTCGTATTCTAAATCCTTTGTTGTGATTTCAAGAGTGTTCACGGCATCTTCACTAGGGATAGGTTCCTGTGAAGAAGCCACTTTCTTTGCTCAACCATAAAAAGCAATTCAAGTTTCATCATGAGATTGCAGCAAGTCAATCGCATTCCCGGGCTCCGCTCCTAATTCCAGTTCTCTTGCTGCTCCTTCCACCTCGGCAGTTACTTCATCCGCTGAAGCCTTGAGACCCTCAAAGTTGTCCATCAGGTTTGGAATGAACTCCTTCCCAACTCCTGTTAGGGTTGATATTTTGACTTCCTCCCATGAATCAAAAATACTCTTAATGGCATCTAAAACAAGAAATTATTTCCAGAATGTTTTCAATTTACTTTGCCCAGATTCATTAGAGGAATCACTTTTATGACAGCTACATCTTTACAAAATGTACTTATTAAATGGGACTTGAAAGTCAAAATTACTCCTTGATCCATGGACTACAAAGTAGATGCTGTCTTAGCAGGCATAAAAACAACATCAGTCCATGGACACTCCATCAGAACTCTTAGGTGACCAGGTGGATTGTCAATGAGCAGCAATATATATTTTTTTGAGACGGAGTCATGCTCTGTTGCCTTGGCTCACTGCAACCTCCACCTCTTGGGTTCAAGTGATTATCCTGCCTCAGTCTCCTGAGTAGCTGGGATTATAGGTGTGTGCTACCATGCCCAGCTAATTTTTGTATGTTTAGTAGAGATGGGGTTTCAGCATGTTGGTTAGGCTGGTCTCAAACTCCTGGGCTCATGATCCACCTGCCTCGGCCTCCTAAAGTGCTGGGATGGCGTGAGCCACTGCACCTGGGTTAATGAACAGTAATATTTTGAAAGAATTTTTTTTTTCTAAACAGTAGGTCTCAATAGTGGGCTTAAAATATTTAATAAATCATGCTGTAAAGAGACGTACTGCCATCCGTGCTTTGTTGTTCCATTTCTAGAGCACAGGCAGAGTGGATTTAGCATAACTCTTAAGGGTCCTAGGGTTTTCAAAATGATAAACAAGCATTGGGTTCAACTTGGGTCACCAACTACAGTAGCCCTTAACAAGAGAGTCAGCCTGTACTATGAAGCTTTAAAGCTAAGCATTTCACAGTGATCTGGAGCTGAACTTGCAACATCTCTGAGCTATGCCTATCACTTCCCAATGTATAATGGCTCAAAGGCAATAGTGCTCTATTTCGAAACAATCTGAGGAGGGGTCTCTGTGCACACAGCTGTTCAGAGCAGCCAGGGCATGGGTAATCCTCAGTGCCTGCCACGTGAAGTCACCTGGGTGTGGACACCTAGCCTCCAGAGAGGGGAAAGGTTATAGAGGGTTGTGTGGAGAATGTTTGACAGGCCAGCCTGAAAGAGATTCTTTACTCTTTGTCCCCGTGCCTCTCTTTACCAGCAAGGGAATCTGGGAACTGCAGACTGGCTATTCTCTAGAAGTAGAGGAAAAGGGTTTAAGTGACAGTGTGCAGCAGTCTCTGCCACCATGTTATTACATAGGATGAGACAAATCTGGCTTATGTGTTTTATCTATTTATTTATTTATTTATTTTTAAAAAATGTTGCCAGCCTGGGGTGTTTTTTTTTTTAATTACATTTTAGGGGTACATGTGAAGAACATGCAAGATTGTTGCATAGGTACACACACGGCAGTGTGATTTGCTGGTCCTTGCTATTGTAAACAGTGCTGCAATGAACATTCGTGTGCATGCATATTTATTTATTTATTTATTTTGAGATGGAGTTTTGCTCTTGGTGCCCAGGCTAGAGTGCAATGGTGAGACTCGGCTCACTGCAACCTTTGCCTCCTTGGTTCAAGCTATTCTCAGAAACTGCCTCAGTCTCCCAAGTAACTAGGATTACAGGCATGCACCACCATGCCCAGCGAATTTTGTATTTTTAGTAGAGAAGGGATTTCTCCATGTTGGTCAACGGGGTCTCTAACTCTCAATCACAGATGATTCACCTGCCTCGGCCTCCCAAAGCGCTGGGATTATAGACGTGAGCCACCACAGCTGGCCATGCGTTTTAATTTAGCTCAAGTTTTTGACTTAGCTCCCTGATACACTTGCCAAAAATGCTCTACGGCAGCTGCATTGTTCTTTTCATCGTATCCATTGAGATAGTTTTGGTGTTTGTTTTTGAGACAGTGTCTCGCCTTGTTGCCCAGGCTGGAGTGCAGTAGCACGGTCTCAGCTCACTGCAACCTCTGCCTCCTAGGTTCAAGCTATTCTTGTGACACAGCCTCCCGAGTAGCAAGGACTACAGGGGCACGCCACCACGCCCAGCTAATTTTTGTATTTTTAGTAGAGATGGTGTTTCAACATATTGGCCAGGCTGGTCTTGAGCTCCGATCTCGTGATCCACCTGCCTGCCTGCCTTGGCCTCCCAAAGTGCTGGGATTACAGGCATGAGCCACTGTGCCTGGCCTTTTGTTTTGTTTTGTTTTTTGAGATGGGGATTTGTTTTTGTTGCCCAGGCTGGAGTGCAATGGCACAATTTCGGCTCACTGCAAGATCCCCCTAGTGGGTTCAAGTGATTCGCCTGTCTCAGCCTCCCGAGTAGCTGGGATTACAGACGTGCGCCACCACATCTGGCTATTTTTGTATTTTTAGTAGAGATGGAGTTTCTCCATGTTGGTCAGGCTGGGCTCGAACTTCTGACCTCAGGTGATCCTCCCACCTCGGCCTCCAAAAGTGCTGGGATTACAGGCGTGAGACACCGCGCCAGGCCGAGATAGTTTTTGCCTATAAATCATAAGGTCTATGAATGGCATCAGCCTTTGGATCCCCTCAGCCACTCCTCTCTCCTCCAGTAGGCCTTTGGGTCCGAATAGCTGGATGGTTTTGCAGAGAGAGGAAACCTAATTTTTAAAAAAATCCAGAAGAAGCTTGTGATTTGACAATTGCAGCAGGCGAAGTGAATTTTAACGTTCTCGTGCTTATTTTAGTTACTCATTTTGTTCCCAGATCACTGGGGAGACCAGAGCCTCAGTCTTGGGCAATAAATTGACAGTTGCTTGTAAAGAAATCATTGCTCCTTCTTCAATCTGCATGTAATTTGATTTTATGCTTTCAGTTCTCTGGTGTAGCTTGCTAAAGATGTGCTTGCGTGTATTTCAAAGATCTCAAAACCTCCAAAATTATGTACAACGCCAAAATCTCATAGGCATAAATCCGAAGCAACAAACAAGCAAACAAATTTCCCTTTGTGTTCCAACTCTAATATGTTAAGCAAAACCTGTGTAACTCATTGAGTGCAGACAGAGAGAAAACATAAAAATCCTTGATGTGATTTCACACAGGCTTACTGAGCACTTCCTGTACTTGTGGGATGGGGCCCAAGGATGTTATTATTATTATTTTTTCCAGCTTCTCCTCACAAGAAAGGTTGTTTTCTAACGTATTTTATCATCGCCAGCTGTCTTGCCGGGACACACAAAAAAGAAGGTGCCCTTCAAGTGTGCCTGAATTTTTTTTTTCTTTTTTTCCCATTTATTTATTTTATTGCATTTTAGGTTTTGGGGTACATGTGAAGAACATGCAAGACTGTTGCATAGGTGCACACGTGGCAGTGTGATTTGCTGCCTTCCTCCCCATCACCTACATCTGGCATCTCTCCCCTTGCTATCTCTCCCCAGCTCCCCACCCCCCACCGTCCCTCCCCTGTTTTCCCCCAACTGACCCCAGTGTGTAGTGCTCCCCTCCCTGTGTCCATGTGTTCTCATTGTTCAACACCCGCCTATGAGTGAGAACATGCGGTGTTTTGATTTTCTGCTCTTCTGCCAGTTTGCTGACTGAATACCTCTGTGCTAATTCACAGCGAGAAGAGGGTCTAGAGAAGGGGAGGGGGCAACGCTGGTATGTCAGAAACCTCAGTGCCTCTTCAAAACATTGTGAAATGACACAAAACAACAGTTTAAATTTACGGGTGTTTTTTATTCCAGTCTTTTATGAAACTGGATTATTCTGCAGATGAGTTTGGTATCCTGGTTTTTAATTTTGTACCATGATGTATGTAATTCTATACGTAGATCTTTTCCAGTCTGAAGAGTTGCTAAGAGGAAGCACCCACACTGGTGCTAATGAACTACCTTCACAAGTCAAGGTACAGAGCCACACCTGTCCCTGCAGCGACAGCCCCCCAGGAAGCAGTGCTTGGGGGAGCACTGTGAGTGATACATTGGGTGGTGGCAGCAAAACTGCCCCTCCATCTTCCTCAGGGCCAGCTGTGCCTGAGAATGAAATTGACATAAGATCGGATAATAGACAGCATTCTTTCAGCACAAGCTTCAGTGTGGAACAGACACTTAGCAAGAGCTGTGTAGTGGGCAGCTGTTATAATTGTCAAGGTACAATCTTGAGAATAAAAATTGTTACAAGGCATCGCTCTCCTCTGACCTGCCTTTGTCATTTGGCTTATAAGGACCACACCTCCCAAGATGCAAAGGAAAGGGTTAAGAATACGCCACCCAAAATATTCCATCCTGACCTTCAAGTCGTTTCCTAAAGCAGGGACACGATGCCCGTGGGAAAGATGCACTCTCCGCAGAATAACATTCTTATTATCAAAGGTGAACAGTTGAGGCTGGAATAAATCTGTGCAAACAAACTTTGTTAAGCCAACGCTTATGTCCCCAGTCACTCCTCTCCCCGGATCCTACCTGAGTCCAGACCCCTTGACCTTAGCACATTTCACAACTATTTTTTTGTCCAATTACTATATAGGGGACTGACTCTGACTGCTTCTTGGGGTCTTCTTTTCTGTATGGAGGCTCCCATGCCATGTAAACTCACAGAAAATAAATGTTACGCTTTTCACCTGTTAACCTAGCTTATGTCAATTCGATTCTCAGGCCGAGCTGGCCCCAAGGAAGATGGAGGGGCAGTTTTGCTGCTGCTGCCAGTCCTCCCCCAAAACCTGCTACATGGGGATGTGACTGCAGCACTTACAGAGAGCCCCACCCTGGGAGGGTTCCCACTCTCAGAAGCGTCCTGTGCTGGTTTTAATACTCTACCGTCAACTTGGGTAACACAGGGAAACTCCATCTGTATAAAAACTATTAGCCAGGCATGGTGGTGTACACCTGTAGTCCCACTTACTCTGGAGGCTGAGATCGCAGGATTGCTTGAACCCGGGAGGCTGAAGCTGCAGTGAGCCATGATCGCACCACTGCACTCCAGCCTGGGCAACAGAACAAGACTCTATCTTAACAAAACTAAACTAAACAAAACAAACCTCTGCCAATGCTATCTGGAAATTCAGAGGTGCACAATATGCGTGCCTGCTCTTCCGTTCTTTCCCCCACAATCACGTTCTCCGGGGGGAGCACAGCATTTCAGTGGACCTACCAGGCTGGGTCTTCAGCAAGGCCGAGTTACCGGGTGAGAGCACTCACTCGATGACAGGATGAGTAGGGTGCACCCCAGAGGCACACCTTCTATCTGAACCAGAACTCACTTTGAATGCAAAAAGGTGTTTTCATTCTGCTAAACGTGAACAACTGGGGAAACCTCTCATGTTCTTTCTTTCATTAGTCCCTGCGTTAGCCAACCACTTACACGAAAAACCATGGCAAGAAAAAAATGGAAAAATAGGCTATTTTGGGAGAATAAAATGGAAAAATGTTGCTTTAAAAATACATATATATATATATATATATATATATATATATACACACACATATATATATGCTTGCTGCTTCCAATTAGGCACCCTGGGCTCCAGGAGGAAGACTCTCACTAAAACCCAGTTTTCATTTCAGCAATGGGGAGCTGCTGGTGATGGTCTTGGGTTCTCTGTTTGGGGCCAGTTGTGTCCTGGGTCGTAGGCATGATTTTGGACACAGCACATACAGCAACGCTTTAGGAGAGTCCTTAGCCACAGGAGAGTTGCACCTCTCAGCCCTCTCCCCTCTCCGCCGCAGGCCTGCTTCTGTGTCGAGCTTGATAACTGGTTGTTGTCTCTAGATTTTGGTGATGGTAAAATTCTCAATCACAGCCACACTTCTATTTAGAGGCTTGATTATATAATCTTAGGTATTTGTATTTACCTTTCCATTTTCTTTATTTATAATGACAAAATGCAGATACTTCCTGGAGGTGTCTACTTGATGAAATGCTTGGGCAACTAAAGCATTTTCAGTTAAGCAAATGACCCACCACATTTCCATCCCCTTATGGTTTTTTGATGCCACCTTATTGAGGTGCCAGAGACAAGTGAATTTGCTATACTAAACTGTACAGGGAATCCATGATCCAAAAGCATAGAAGAGGTGCTTTTCTTTCTGTATTTTTTATTTTCAAGCCGCAGCTTTATATATGTAGCAGGTATTTTGTACGTCTTCGTTCAAAGAGTGACTTCAAGATGGCATTCTTCAGTGATTAATGCACCTTTTCAAAAGCAACTTTCAAAGTGCGCATCCTGTAATCTACGCACTGGGGTTAGTTAGGCTGTGTGTGTGTGTGTGTGTGTGTGTGTGCACGCATGTGTATGCGTATTCCCTAAGAGCTGAGTTCTCTTTTGGTTAATTCCAGTTCTTATTTGTAAAACTAGCTTTTAAAGAAAATTGTTCTGCCATTAAAAGTGATTAATCCACCTCCACATTTTCTATCATCAGTGAATTTAATTAACATGGTGTGTTTCTTCCTTTGAGAGATTAGCAATTAAAATCGTTCTAACTCTCCTGATCAACACACACCTGAAAAATTAGAATAGCTGCCTGGTCTTAATTGTGCTGCTACTGCTGGCTCTTTGTATGATGACCTTCAGCCAGTTTTCTTTTCATGCATTTGCATTCATCTGAAGAGCCATTTCGAATAATTTTTTGAGGTTTTCAGAGGCACACAATCTTAAGCTTTAGTAAAGTCATAGTCAAATGAATTAAAATAAATACACTCCTACTAATGTATTCATACTGAGAACCAATGATGATCATTCATTTTAAAAGCAAAGATACATGTTTAAAACAATACAGAGTTGAATGTAAGATCAGGCACTGGATAAAACAGGCAACAGAGAAATAGAAGAAAGGGGCCCTTGGCCTTGACTTCTACTGGGAGTTTGGTGTGATGATGGAATCCTGGCTCTTTAGGACCGTCAGCTGCTCGCTGTGAATGCTTCTGGCAGTTTTCCTGCTGCCCTTGGTCTGAACAGTGATATTTACAAATGGGAAACCTCTCTTACTTGTGTGTTAATAACTCACTAAGAAAAGCTTTGGTTTGCCAGTGAGAATGCTCCCATTTAAAATTCGTCTTCTGCCCAGGTGCAGTGGCTCATTCCTGTAATCCCAGCACTTTGGGAGTGTAAGGTGGGAAGATCACTTGAAGTCGGGAGTTCAAGACCAACCTGGCCAACATGATGAAACCTCTTCTCTACCAAAAATATTTAAAAAATTAGCTGGGCGTGATGGCACATGCCTGTAATCCCAGCTACTTGGGAGGCTGAGGCAGGAGAATTGCTTGAACCCGGGAGGCAGAGGTTTCAGTGAGCCGGGATCGTGCCACCGCACTCCAGCCTGGGCCACAAGGTGAGACTCTGCCTCTGAAATAAAATAAAATAAAAAAGTCTTCTTAGAGGTATAGTGCCCTAAGAGGGCAGGGACGAATGATGGCAGGTGACTGGATTCTGGGAGTTTTCCCCATGAATGACGTATTTGGGTAAGGAGTGGTGAGGACCATCTTCGAGACAGACTAGATATCATCAGTAAGACATCTTCCAAAGTGACAGCACCACTCCAGACCTCTCACCAAGCTCTGTGCAATGGCTGTTGCCTCCTTGACATCTCTTGTAGGAGATTTCATGGTTACCTTATAGCCAATGTATCCTAAAGTGAATCGCTGATCTGCCCATCCAGGGCTAATGCATGAAAACACAGTTTCTCCCGTTTCAGGGGGCACCGTCCCCTACCCAATGGTAAAAGTAAAAAATTACCTCAGCGTCTCTTCCTTGATGTCACCTGGCTAACTTCTAGCCTTTCAAGTCCCAGCTTCACGTTTAGAATGTAGCTCCACTCCCAAGCTAGGTCTGTTTTTGCTTTCTTACACTGTCCTGCTCTTTATATGCATCTCATTTATCAAATCAATCATTATGCAAAGGGGTGATTACTTGTTTATTTTCCCTCATGTTAGAATGCAAGTATCACAAGAGCAGGTACTGAAACAATTTTTTTTTTTTTAACCACTCAGCTACTAGCTTGGTACCTAGCATTTAGAAGGCACTCAGGAAATGTTGTTATATGAATGACAAACATGTTATGATTGTTTCTGGTGTATAAATAACAGAAAAATTCCTTAATATAACAAGCCCCACCAGGCTTTCAATGCACATACACACTATCAGTATTATTCCCGGATTCTAGATAAGTACCTTTGTAGAATCTTAAATGGCTTCTTGAAAGTATGACATTCTCATTTTTATCTTAATTTTTTTTAATTTATTGTATATTATATGTAAACTTCTAGAGGAAAGGGACTAAAGGAACTCAAGTGTGATTATTATAAGCAGTGTAGCTAGGATTGCCAGACCTTTTCAATACTGTCTTTTTCTTCTTCCTGAAAACACAGACAAATGACTTTTCTGCACCCTTGCAGTGAATTGGGCCATGTGACTGTGTCCTGGCCCATGGAATGTGATGGACATGATGTCACTACATCCAAGTCAGGCACATAGATATGTTTCCTCATTCAGTGGTGACTCAGAGGGTGCATGTTAAATATGGATGCCCCAGATAGAAGGAGCCTGGGTCCCTGAGTCACTGCATGGAGGAGAATCAGCCAACTCTGACTGGACTGTAACATAGGGAAGAAAAAAACATTTATTGCGTTAAACCACTGAAATTTGAGAATTGGTACAACTGAACCATCAGGAATAATGCAAAAATTGGTACTTCAAAGGGAAGTACTGTAGCAACAAAAATCTATGTCTGACATTGACTTGAAGTGAGGCGGTAGGTGGTGAGGAAGATGATCCGTTCTAGCTACAGTGGAAATACATAGTAAAGCTGTCTGCAGTATCTGTGGAGATAGATTGTAAGCCTTATGATTCAGCAACTCTAGCAAAAGCAGTTGAAAAAAATTATCAAAGTGTGATTGTGTGTTTTCTATAATTGGCTGTGTTGGCATGCTATTCAAAGAAAGCACAGAAAGCACGCAGGAAGAAAATTGACTGGCTTAAGAGCAGGAAGTCCAGAAATGTGGGTTCTTGAAGGGTTAGACATTTCAACTGCATTTGAAATACAAACAGAGGGCAATCATATATTGAAATTAAAAACCCTTCAGCTACAAAATCATATTGTGACTCAGCCTCATCACGATGATTAGATTAAGATTGTTTTCTCTCATTATTAAGCTGAACTAAGCAGGGGTATGGGAAAGGTAAAAAAAAAAAGTAGAAGATTTTAAAATGCTGTCTATGAAAATGCTTTGGGTGTGGTTACAGCCATGTGGAACTGTTTGGAAGCAAATAGATCGAACGGCCTCAAAAAGTTTGAAGAAATTATATTGCCAAAGAAAGCATAAACTTAATCTAAAAAAAGCTTAATCCAAAGAAAGCAGAAAATTAATCTAAAAGTCTTTTTTTTGGGTCACAGACAATGTCTTAGTTAGGTTGAGTTCCTCTAACAGAATGCCATAAACTGGGTGGCTTAGAAACAACAGAAATTTATTATTCACAGTTCTGGAGGCAAGAAGTCCAAGATCAAGGCGCCAGCATATTCCATGTCTGGTAACAGCCCATTTCCTATATTGCAGACAGTCTTCTTCTCACTCTGTCCTCAAAAGCCCCTTTTAAAGAAGGGCACTAATGCTATTCATGGGGGTTCCACCCTCATGACCTGATGACCTACCAAAGTCCCCACCTCCTAATACCGTCACACTGGAGATTAGGATTTCAACATAGGAGTTTTGGGGGAATGCAACCATTTAGTCTACAGCAGACAGCAAGAGAGATCCAGGGTATGTGGATCCTATGAGGGAAGTTTCCCCAGCACCCAGTTCAGATACTGAAGCCCAGTGAGCAAGCAAGAACTCCCACAAGGGCAGATCCAGGAAAAACAAAAGCATGCAGTTTTCCCCAGAGGGTAGCCCCAGAGTCTAATGAGGGGCCTTCCCAGCCCAGTGCCGAGGAATTTAGCAGCCTGTGGAGTCAGGTGTCCTGTGGGGCTGAATGGGGTGTGTCTCCCACTCTGTTTTGGAATGGTGGTGTGGTGTTTGTTTCAGAGGTAATGTGCTTGTTTGCTGGGTGGAAGAGAACAACCACTGTCCCTCTAGGTGATTGGTGACAGCCCAAGAGGAGTCTGGGCCATGGAGTGAGATGGCCTGGGGGTCCTTTGCATGGGCAGTGACTGGTGGGACTGGCCCGAGGGTGTTCTCTGAATGGACAAGGGAATGTTTAGGAGGCATGGAAGGGTCAGGCCAAGTCTTAATGCTCCAGCGACACTTCTTTTTCCAGGAAACCTGAGCTTCCTAACATCTTTACATTAGGTGGAGCTGTGTCACAGGCCACAGCAAAATCTCTCACCCTTGATTATTCCTTTTTCCTTTAGGCAGTGAACTTGGAGGCCGCATTTTTAAGGTGGTACAAAGAGGGAAAGAGCCTGGTCCCTAAATCACTTGCTGGCCTGTCCCGTGACATGCCTTGGATATGAGAGTGAAAAGCACGTGTTGCGTGGAGCCACAGAGATTTGGTGCCTTTCTGTGTGTGGAGAGAGCCTGAGTATACCGGTCAGTGCACTGGGCTGCCAGCTGCCAAGGCTGTCACAGTCTCGGCCACAGGGCAGGGACGCCGCCCACGGACCCGCAGGTCCGAGCCTGGGAGGACAGGGGGTGTCCGCGCGCCTGTGCAGCCTGCAGGTGCAGCACATCCCGTGTCTGATTTCCCCGGTTGCCTCCTCACCAGAGGCCGGTCAGCGTCATCGTCGGGCAGGCACAGTCTTTCTCGCGGAGGCTGGGACGCCCGGGCCGCTGTGCTGGTGCGCGGGACTGCAGGTGGCGGCGTTGCCCAGTGCGGAGCTGCGGGGCGGATCACCCTCCCAGCCCAGGCCGGGCTGTCTGCACCTCCGTTCCCGCCGCCAAGCGGGCTGCTCGGAACCCCTACGCTGAGCCTGCGCCCGGCAACCGCGGCCTGGGAAAGCTGCGCGCTCCGGGTGCGGAGCGCTTCCCACGCTCCCCTGGAGCGCGGTGACTGGGGCCCAGCGCGGCTCTGCGGACCTGGGCACCGCGTGCGGCCTCTCAGATCTGCGTCCTCCCTCGTGAACGGAACAACTGTCCCCTCTCCAGTGGGGGCCAGCATGCAGCACAGATCGATTGCCTGTTGCGGCCCACGACGGCGCTGGGAGGTCACTACCCTCCCCGCCCTCCTTTCACCGCCCCCATCACCGTCTGTCGCTCTCTAGCTTTCCTTCTGCGTTTGCTTTTTATCCCCTTCCAACCTCTCACACACTGTAGTGCGTGACCTTTTAGAAACGCAACCTGTTCAACCCTTTAGTGTCTTCCCGCTGCCCTCAGAGTGAAGGGCATCTTGGAGGTCCCGCAGGGCTCGGGGGGCTGCTGCTACACGTTTTCAAGTGTGCAGGCTCCTGCTTCCTTCGTGCCCGGCTTCACTCTCCTGCCTGAGCGTTTTTGTTTGGTTTTGTGACAGAGCCTTGCTCTGCCCAGGCTGGAGTGCAGAGGCGGGATCTCGGCTCACTGCAATCTCTAGCGCCCGGGTTCAAGCGATTCCCCTGCCTGAGCCTCCTGCCGGGCTAAATTTTTATTTTACTTATTTTTTGTATTATAGTAGAGACGGGGTTTCACCATGTTGACCAGGATGGTCTCGATCTCCTGACCTCGTGATCCTCTCGCCTCGGCCTCCCAAAGTGCTGGGATTACAAGTGTGAGCCACTGCCCCAGGCCCTTATTTTTATTTTTATTTATTTTTTTCTTTTCCATCTTCTTCTTTGCCTTCCAGTTTCTGGTCCAGGTTTTTCCTACTTCAAGGCTAACACTGTTCTCTAGTCCTGGAATACCTCCTCCCCATAAGGAACTCTGCGAGTGAGTTCAGGTCCCAGCTTGACTCCACTCTGGCGCTTTTGCTCCTCTCAGTGAAGTGTTCCCGAACCTCATCCTAACTGAAGATCTGTTCTCTTCCTTTGCAGCCAGCACCACGCATGTCATCGTTTTGCCAGCCTGTCTTCCCTGCTGGGTGGAGAACCTGGGAACCCAGGGCTGTGGCTCCGGCCCGCTGCCGTGTCTGCCCTGGATCTTCGTTTCCTGAATGAATTTACATAAGGTTAAGGGCAAGGTAACTCACATTGCTCCTTGCTGGAAACAAACCGTGGCTTCCCCCTGCCCGAGGGCTCCAGGAGTGTGCGAATCCCAGCTCCTGCAAGACGCTGAGATGGGCCTGCCAGGGTCAGGGGCCGAGGCAAGAGAGCAGTGGGGCTCGCGCGCCGCAGGAGCCCGTCCTGGCTCCTCGCCGCCTCCGCCTCCCCGCAGGGAGGTTATGGCTGCAGCGGCTCGGCTGCGGGGCCAAACTGTACACATTGCTGCCCACTCCTTCCACTCTTTCCCCTCCCTCGTCCCTCCTGCTGCTTGGGACAGAAAACTGAAGGGATCTTTAAAGGATCTGGAGGCAGGCTTGGACGGTTGGAGTCAGACCTTCCCAAATCGAGGAGCCAAAGCGCGTTCTAGAAGGATGGACACAGGCCAGGTGGGCACGTTCCTTTAGAGCCTTTGAAACACAGCCGGAGCCATGAAACACAGCTGGAGTTGGCAGGCGTGCCTTCCTGAGCCCCCTGCCCCTCCTCCATCCTCTCACCTCCCCCAGGATTCCTCCCCAGGCTAGAACGCCAGGCTCTCCCGGGTGGGGCCCCTTCCCTCCCCAGCCCTTTCCAGCTACCTTCTCTTACCTTTCCCTCCATGTCCTTTGATTTTATCCATAACTGACCCCTCCATGAAGTTAGGCACTGGCTGTTTACCTGTTCATCATTAGTCTTCTCTTCTGGAAAGCGGCGATGGAAGGCAGGATGCTTGTCTGCCTGGCCACTGCGGACACAGGGACCACTCAGGGCAGAAGAGCCCCCCTCAGGGACGCCCTCTCTGTCTCCTCTCAGTGCCTTATTTGGAGTTCTGTTGATTTTTGCACCATGCGAATCCGTATATAAAATAATCACCCACATATTTTAAAGTTAGTTGAAGAAAAATAGTGAAATGAAAGCATTCATCTAAATGATTTGATGTGTCACTGAGTTTTCTCCAAAACTGCCTCATCTTTCCTTTGATGATGACAATCCGGCTTGAAAGTGCTCATAGACAATATTTTAATTACAACTAGCTGAAAACGAGCTTACCGTCCGACTTAAATAACTGAAGAGGAAAACGTGGAAAAGATGATTTGGAAATGAAGCAGGGATAAATATTAGAAGAGGAAACGGAGGTGTAATTATATTACATATTTAACGTTGCTGAAGATCCAAGAATAATAACATCTATGAATATTCATAGTACATTTTTATTCTAAAATATTGTATGTCACGATCGCAAAGCTATGTATTTATTTACTGAGTTCCCTTTACTTTTCAGAAAATGTGATTATTTGTTTTCGTTATTTAGGAGAAATGGAAAAGAAGTAGGAATAGACATAAATATACATGGCAGTGTTTTATAAACTCCTTAGTTTTTTTGATTTCAAAGATTTTGCAATATTTTTCAAACTACTACCAAAAGTTATACCCACTCTTTTTTTTTTTTTTTTTTTTTGAGACGGAGTTTCGCGCTTGTTACCCAGGCTGCAGTGCAATGGCGCAATCTCGGCTCACCACAACCTCCGCCTCCTGGGTTCAGGCAATTCTCCTGCCTCAGCCTCCTAAGTAGCTGGGATTACAGGCACGTGCCACCATGCCCAGCTAATTTTTTGTAGTTTTAGTAGAGACGGGGTTTCACCATGTTGACCAGGATGGTCTCGATCTCTTGACCTCGTGATCCACCTGCCTCGGCCTCCCAAAGTGCTAGGATTACAGGCTTGAGCCACCGCGCCCGGCCTATACCCACTTCTTAGACCATATAGGAGTAGTAATAAAACTCTGGAGTATAGGACATTTAGTCCTACAGGGTGAACTGTGGCATTTCGAGATGCCGGATCTACTGCACTTCTGAACCCAGCTCCCAGGCAGTGAACCATTTGTAAGTGCGAGCGTCTTATTGGATGCACAGCTTTCGCTTAGTCTGCTCTATTGGGAACTTACTAATGACAAGGTGATGACCACACTGCTATTTTTACCCATAGAAAGATATTTTGCCAAGAAACCCTCCTTTCCTTGAAAGCAATGGGTTTCCTAGATCACTGATAAGGCCCTAGGAAAAGTTTTTTGAGTGCCATGGAAGAGTGGGGCTGGTGGGTATCTGGCATAGGCTATGTTTTGCCATTTATCAGTTTCCTGACTCTCAGCTCCAAATTCATTGTTCATTGCCTGATCTGTAAAGATGCAGATGAGCCTCTTTTACAGTTTTGTTTTGTTTTCGCCACTGATCTGATGTTAAGGATTGTCAGTAGAAGGTGTTGGAGGGACATTGCAGATAGTGGGGCTTTTCCTTCCCGGCTCTCACTGCATCTGCTATGCTCCTGGAGAGTGTGCATTTTTCTTTACTGCTCAGCCAGTGTGGTTTCTCCAATGTCAGGTGCATGCAGGGTGCACGCAGCTCTCTCCAGCATGTGGCTGCCGTGCTTTCTACAGCTCCTGATTCGGACAGCACTAGCAGAGCCAGGGACGGCAGATAGCAGAGGACTGTGCCTCCGTCCAGGTCCTGCTCCTTGCACCCTCTCCTGAGCCCCACCCACAGACGCACTGATGCTCCTTAAGGTCGGCCATCCAGCAGGCTGGACCTTTGCTGCTCTGACTTAAGCTGTGCACAGAGGGGCACTGGGTCCCTGCAGAGGATGGTGCAGACCCACCCTGCACGCCACCTGCCAGACTCCCCGTGCCTGTGTTTTGCAGGTGTGTTTCCTGCGGCTCTCTCGACATGGACAATAACATAGACACGATGGGTTTTCGTCCTCACACCTGTAGTGTGCCCTGCGCTCTCTGCCTTCCTGTTGGCCTGTTTGCCGGTGCCACAGAGGGATGCTTTTACTTGTTCAGCCACCATGGGCCAGCTGTGGCCTGGGAAACCCAGCAAGATTCTCCACTATCCATGAGGTGCAGCCATACTTTCTTCAGAGGTCTAAGCCCCTCCAGCTGTGTCCTTTCTTGAGTGCTCACCCACAGTTCTGGTGCCCTGTAGAGTTCTTTCTGTCTCTATAGTGACTCTCTTGTCCTGTTTCTTAAGAAATAGCATCATATTTCCTTCTTTCTGCTGTTTAAATTGTGTTGTGGTTTGCATCTCCTGATCGGACCTAGACTGATACACACATGTCGAGGAGCTATTTTTGATATAAACTTTCAGATGATTTAGGCAAACACATGCCTTGATTCAGATTGTTTGATAGGAATGTCCAGAATGCCCATGTTTTGAATTGGGGTGAAGGAGTTGGACACACCCACAGAGAGCATTGCCCCTGCCGTGTGCACGGTGCACCACCCAAGGGAGCAGCTGCCCCAACTGCCTGGGCATCTCTGGACCCCCAACCCCCACCCGGCACCCAGTGCTGAATAACTACCCTCCTTTTCAAGGCCATTAGAGTCTGAGGCATCACCCCTCATAGGCCTGTGCTCTCACATAGAACCACAAGCACGGCCTCCCCACCCACTGTCACCCATGCTCCGGCCCCATGCTGCACGACTCTTCCATTTTCTTACCTAGTAGCTAGTCACACACGTGTCCAAACCTGTCCTCAGGACCCCTGGCACTCTGTCTCTGTGAATGCCTCCTATGTTTTTTCCATCCTCCTCTAATGCCTACTGAGTGCCAGCTGTGTGCCCCAGAGGTGCTAAGCCCCTAACATGGATTAGTTCATTAAGCCTCAAAAGCCCCTGCAGGATTGATTCGACTTTTATCCTCATTTTATGATAAGGTCACAAAGGCTTTGAGCAGCTCAGGCTAACGCCTGCATTCTAGACCTGCGGTGTCCAGTGCTGCAGCCACTAGTCACATGGCTACTTTAACTCAGTTAAAATTCAATGAGATGTTCAGATCCTGAATTAGAATTGCCACACTCCAGGTGTTCAGTAGCCACATGCACCTAGAGGCTAGCGTACTGGTGGCTGCAGGAATAGTCGGGCTCCATCCTCGGCAGATGTTCTGATGGATGGGGCTGCTCCAGACCACTACTGCTCAAGCTATCTGTGGTGAACAACCTGTTATTTTTCTCCTTTCAACTTGAGTTTCAACGCATTCCATATGGACACTTTTGTGATATGTAATCAAAAATAAACTACCGAGGGAGAGATGTGAACAGTGGGAGCTAACCTGACAGGACAAGGTGACGGCCCCAGAGCTGTGGTTCCACAGAGGCCGTCCCGACAACCACCTGAGCTGGCTCCCGCACCACAGCCTCCCGGCCTGGCTCCAGAGATGGTGTCTCTCAGTAACAGACATTCAGAAAACAAGTGGTTAAATTCCTTATTCATCCTGAAAGTGATTCAAGACGAGACATCCCCTCTGGAATCTCCCAGGGACCTTTCGTAGTGTGAGCCACTGGGGAGCTGCGTCTCTCCCTCCTTCAACCGTCCTGTGGGTTGAGCATCCCCCTCTGGCCCTCGGGAACTGGTTCCTTTATGTCGTTACTGAAGCAGCATCTGTTCCTGTCCTCCTGTGTCTCCCAGTTTGCTGGAGTTTCCACTCCTTGCTGTGTAAGTGTGTGGGAATGATGTCATAACCTCAGCCTATTGCCATTCCGGAAAAACCCTCGCAAAGCTCTCT
Organism: Cebus imitator; assembly: GCF_001604975.1. Classification (NCBI taxonomy): domain Eukaryota; kingdom Metazoa; phylum Chordata; class Mammalia; order Primates; family Cebidae; genus Cebus; species Cebus imitator. The sequence goes on from NW_016107901.1 coordinate 1,015,149, forward strand.
CTGGTTCCATAGTGTCTCAAACCCTGTGCAACTCAAAATTTCCTGGGATTTTATGCCTTCCTAGTACAGTTCCCTGGGGAACTGGGTGAAGACAGCTCCACTCTCGGGTTTCCCAAATATGTCTTGAAATGTTCTGTCCCTTAGGAGCTCTGCCCCAAATCAGGCCACGGGATCCTTTTGTTATGAACTAGTTCTCCATGTCTGGACATGGTTTTCATGTCTGCTGAACAAAGAACATTGAGATCATCAATGGATGATACAGGATGTTTGCATAGCAGACAGTCTTGGCAGTAGAAACATAACGACTCCCTCTGCAGAGATTTGGGAACATCTCTCCTTGAAGAAATCCCAGGGTGCTAAAGACAATGTCTCTTCCAGGGAGAAAGAGGACGAAGTTTGCCAGCAGCCCCCACAGAACACCAGGATCTCCTGCCCTTGGAGTTCCTTGGCTTTGACACAGGCTCACTGTGGGCATAGCATTCTCCCGGGCCACAGCATACCCAAGGGACTCAAGGAGAAAGGGGACCCGATGCAAGCATGAAGCTCATGCTGCCTATGCTTTGGGGACAACAAAGGGTCTGATTTCCTTGCAGAAGTGCGACCCGCTGATCCAGCGGCTGTGGCAGCGGCCGCCGTGCAGGAGGTGCTGGTAGCGGCCGCCGTGCAGGAGCTGCTCGACTGCTCGGTGGTCTTTCCAGCCCTGCCGACCCGAGCATTCTCACCACCACCCCTTTCTCTTCCCCTTTCTCTCTCACTTCTATTTCATGATGAGTTTATCCATGACAGCCTATCAGCCGTTGGTTCATTTGGCAAAAATTGTTGAGAACCACTGTGTGTCCGGCACAGTCCCGGGTCGGGGGACACATTAATGAACAGCACATTTATTATTCCTTCTTTCACAGAACTGCATTCTAGGTTGAATAGTGTGGGAACGGAGTGCTATGGAGAAGGCGGCCAATCCGCAAGTACTATCAAAATATCAGCACAAGGGCTATGCAGAGGATTCAGGTCCCGTGGAGAAACAAGGACAGTACTATTTGGCTGTTTAGTCGGATGGTCATGCATGACCATTGGGCAGAGGACATTCAAATGACATCAGGTTGACATTTGAATGAAATAAGAAGGATTCAGCTATGCAAGGAGTTGAGAAAGAAGTTCAGGAAGACAAAATAACTAGAGTAAATGCCCTGGAGGAGACAAAACTTGGCAAGCCCCCTGGAGGCTGGAGTTGGAGGTGGAGGGGTAAGAGGAGAGCAGGAGGTGCCCTGCAGATCATGAAGGGCACAAAGAGCCAGGACGGTTCAGCCTCCTTTCCGTGTGTGACAGGAAGTCATGGAAAAGTTGGAAGCAGGAAAGAAGGATCTGGTTTATGTTCCTAAAGGATCATCTGGACTTGCACAATGGACATTATAAGGGAGACCTGGGTTGAGAAAAAGGATCTGCTTTCAAAGTCGAGTTGACAGGATGTACTGATAGGTACCTGGTAAGCAAAAGAAAGGGGAAAAAACATCTGCTAGAGTTGCCTCGAAGCATTGGAAGGAGTAGCTGGGATGCTGCCGCCTGGCAGACCAGGCCCTGTGCCACCTACAGCCCACCGTTCTCCAGCTCCCACACACCGTCCATCTTCCTGGCTGCGAAGCGCCGGCCCTATAGGGCTGGATTTCCACGTCCTCTGACTCAGCTCGGTTACACACTGGAAGCCTCTGCCTGGAGCCAAATCCTGATCCAGAGTCTCTAGTGTAGGTTCCCCCTTCCCACCCAGTCTTCGATCACAGCACAGTCTGTCTGACTCACAGTCACTGTCACCTTCTGTAATGATTTGCTAGCTCACTGACTTCATTTCAGTCCCCCGTCAGAAGGGGAGGAGTCTTCTGTCTCTTGTTCACTCAAGCGTGCTCAGCATCTGACTGCCGCAGACACACGGTAGGTTCACGACGACTGGATTTGAAGGACAAGTTGCAGTATAATGAACGCTTATATTTTGAACAAAGTCAATGTTATGTTTTGGGGGTTTTTTTTTTGAGACAGCGTCTCATTAGGCTGCTTAGGTTGGAGTGCAGAGAGGTGATTATATCTCACTGGCTTGAGTTCCTGGTCTAAAGCAATCCTCCTGCCTCAGCCTGCGGAGCGGCTAGGACTACAGATGTCCACGTCCATACCGAGCTAATGTTTTTAAACTTTTTGTAGAGGCTGAGTTCTACTATGTTGCCCAATCAAGTCCTGAATTCCCGGCCTCAAGTGATCCTCCTGCCTTGGCCTCCCAATGTAATGGGATTATGGGCATGAGCCACCTCGCCTGGCCAAATTTTTATTATTATACTTGATACAGTCATGGATACTTCCTTTTATATTTTTAGAGTTTAAAAAATTTTAGACTCAGGACTATGGCCAAATTGGTCACAATAATCAGAAACATTTGTCCCTATAACTTCATTAGTGTATTCATTCTGACATTTAATAATCGATAACGCCATTTCTAATTACTGTATTCATCATGATTTAAGCAGACAAATGGTAATTTAAAGCCAACATTTAGCAGTATTGTTTCTTAGTTATTCTCAAGCCTGATTTAATTATATAGTTGAAGTAGAAATTGAGTTTGTGGTGATAACAGAAATATTCTCATTGGAACCAGCTGTTTTCCATAAAATTTTTATAAGCATCAAAGGCTGCATTATTGTCCTTTACTTCTTATCCTTCATTGTGTAATACTTATTTCTAAATGTGGAAAATGCATGCTAGTTCAACTAAAATCAACCCGACTGCCTATATTACTTAGGAGCTCCATGAAGTCCTTAAGGGCTAAAGCTAAAGACGGTGAAAAACACAAAGTCCCACTCGTTCATTTAAAATAGGGAATCACACTGTGTCTGTGGCTATAAATAAGAGTCCCCTCATAAGAATGAGTTCAGAGTGGGTGACAAGCTGGCCTTTCTCCAGGGTTGAATGAATGCAACATTTAAGACTGCAGAGAGGTTTCACTCTCTGCGGCAGGTGGGAGCTCCAGGTCAGCTGTTTGAGAGGAACTGCCCATTTCCCACTAAAATACCTGACAAGTTTAGGCCCTTGTGGATTTTCAATTCCTTCAAAGATCAAACCAGGCAAACGAGAGGTGGGCGTGTCCTGATTTGTTGAATATGATTGCAACAGCAACTTGATAGGAACTCCACCCAATGTTCTCAATCCTGCAGATAGTGAATGAAACAGCGTGCAGCCTGGTATGCGGGGTGTTGACAGCATGACACAGTGTGCAGAGGAAGATGGGAACGCACCAGCATGTGAAGTCGGGTGGGAGTGTGGTGTTAAAGCAGGCACTATTTCAGCTTCTAACGTCATGAATTTTTTTTTTTTTTTTTTTTTGAGACAGAGTCCCACCCTGTTGCCCAGGCTGGAGTGCAATGGTGCAATCTTGGCTCACTGCAACCTCCACCTCTCGGATTCAAGCAATTCTCCTGTCTCAGCCTCTGAAGTAGTTGGGATTACAGGCGCCCGCCACCAGGCCTAGCTAATTTTTATATTTTTAGTAGGACGGGGTTTCACCGTGTTGGCCAGGATGGTTTTGAACTCCTGACCTCAGATGATCCACCTGCCTCAGCCTCCCAAAGTGCTGGGATTACAGGAGTGAGCCACTGCACCTGGCATTTTAATAACATTTTATTGTACTGACAACTCTGTCAGTAACAACAATATGACAGAAGAGTAAAAATAAATGAATGAAAGGGTGCTTTACGTTCCTAAAAATTCGATTTTTATATATACATTTAGTCACTTTTAGAAAAATCAAGGTAATAGAAATTTGAACTTTACATTTGTTGTCTTCATTTTCTTTTACTATCAATTTTGTTTCATTGTTAGGGTTTCATGTTCAAGAATCTTGTATCTTTGTGCTGATAATGTGGCATTTTGAAATAAGGCCACAGATAGATGCTGACAGAAAAAGTCCAGGGATGAATTATTCCTACTGGCACCATGTGAGAAAAGAAAATTTAAAAAAATGTTAACATCTGTGAAAGCTTAGAGCAATCTTCTTGTCTCAAAATGCATTTTAAAAAATTACACCCATGCAGTTGAAAACTGACATTTTATTATTTAATAATGTCCCATTCTAGCTGACGTGCAGAGAGGACACACTATCATGTACATTTTCTTCAATACTAAAAGTATTAAAGTCGTAGAATCATAGATTTGAGAGACACTTTAGGAATTATCTTGTCAAATGCCCTTATTCTACAGATCAAGGAATGGAGGCCCAAGGGAGGCACACTGTGAGACATTGGTGTCACAGCTCAGGGAACTGGCAGGCAGATGAGGGGCCAGGCTTACCCTCCCAGACCATCTCTCTCTAGGAATTTCAACCTCAGACACTTTCCACTTTGAAGAAATAACTGGAAACCGTGCATTCTAGTGAAACTGCAGAATTCACTTGCTTGAAGGTCATGTTCTAGACGCTCGGCTAGATGCCTCTGTCCACCCTTTCCAGCCCTACTTCCTATATTCATGGTCTATGTACAAACATGCATGCACCTTCACCTAGCTTCAGAAATGTAAATGCAGGTAAGAACCCTAAGAGAAAACATGTCGATAATTGTCTGATTATATTAAAATGACACCAGAATTAATTGGACACATTTTTAGGTTATAGTTATTTTGCTTCATGCTAGTAACAAATAGCAACTTGGGGAAAATAAGTTATGGACATCTAGGAATAAGATTAATTTTTGTGTTTTTAGAATGTGTTGAAAGCATCATTGAGAATTCTTAGTAAAACAAGAGCCATATTAAAACAGAAATTATTTAAGAGGAGTTTAAGAGAGTCTACCTACTCTGAACCCCAAATTCTTCACTTTGAACAGATAAGGACAGAACTAGTTTATCCAGGTAGTTACATTTAATAATATTTTATTATTACATATATACTTTGCATATGTTACATATAATTTTTATTATATTATTGGACAGCAGGTAATTTTATTTTATGTTTTATATAGTTATTATAGCTACTTATCTTGGAACTTGGTGAAAACGATATTTATGGAAAACATTTGCACCTGGAATATGAGCCATATCGTTACTGTGTTTGGTTGCATATGGTAAAATCTGAAAAACAGACAGTGGCTCTTAATACCTTTCCACAGTTCCTTTGCACTCAGCAGGTGTGCTGAGCCTTCTTGCTGGTGGCGCTTGAGTATCCTGGGAAGCCTGAGTATTCTGTCATCTGGCTTCAGCTGGAGTGATGGCTTTCGGCCTCCTATCCCTGATTCTAACCTGGAGCACAGAGGGTGGAGGCTTTGCTTGTCACCCACGAGGAGGCTTCTCTGACCAGCAGCGCTCAGGTGCTCCCGTCCCAGCAGGACTGGCTTTCCTTCGTCGAGATCTTCAGCTCTGGAAGCTTCCTTCTCTTTGTGTTTCCTGCCCTGAGGGAGGAATATTCAACATCTTTTGCTGAAAAGAGTGTTTTGACATATGAAATCCGAATCTAAAAATGAATGCTCCCTTTCCTCAAAACGCGGGCAGCACCACAACTCCTGCAAACCATCATGGGATGCTCAGGTCAAAGGAGATGAGGACCTTGCTAGTCACAGAATCGTGCTTGAACCAACACAGTTGCATTGCCTGGGAGCTCCTTAGAAATGCAGGACCTTGAGGCTGGCACTGTAGCTCAGGCCCATCATCCCGCCACTGCGGGAGGTCAAGGCAGGAGGATTGCTTGATGCCTACAGTTCAAAATTAGTATGGATAACATTGTGAGATGCCATCTCTACAAAAAATAATTTTTTAAAATTAGCCAGGTGTGGGGATGCACGCCTGTAGTGTAGCCCCTGGAGGCTGAAGCAGGAAGATCGCTTGAGCCTAGGAGTTTGAGGCCGCAGTAAGCTTTGATTGTGCCACTGCACTCCCGCCTAGATGACAGAGCAAGACAGCATCTCTTAAAAAAAAAAAAGGCCAAGGGCAGTGGCTCATGGCTGTAATCTCACCTGTAATCTCAGCACTTTTGGAGGCCGAGCCAAATGAATCTCAAGGTTAGGAGTTCGAGACCAGCCTGGCCAACATAATGAAACCCCATCTCTACTAAAAAATATAAAAATTAGCCGGGCATGGTGGTGGATGCCTGTAGTCCCAGCTACTCGGGAGGCTGAGGCAGGAGAACTGCTCGAACCCCAGGAGGCAGAGGTTGCAGTGAGCTGAGATCGTGCCACTGCACTCCAGCCTGGGTGACAGGTCAAGACTCCGTCACAAAAAAAAAGAAAAGAAATGCGGAATCTCAGAATCCACCCCAGACTTGCAGAATCGTAATTGTGAACAAGATCCCCAGGTAATGCATGTGCATTTTAAAGAGAGACGGAGAGAGGTAACATCTTAGCATATTTCTGTTTAATAACTTCAAGCTTTATCACCTGTATCGTGGAGTATGAACCGTGAGGATAAAGTACATTTGGATTAAAATTCATTACATGGCCAAAAAAGTTAATCTGAAACATGCATAATATCGTGGGGTATGAACTGTGAGGATAAACATGCAAAAAAGTTAATCTGAAACATGCAAAAGAAATTATTTTGCAGTAAATAATTAGACACAGATGATAACAAGTTGAAATAAGTATTAACTGTATAGGCATGTTACTTATGTCTCTCCCTACTTGGTTTATATTTTTAGAACTTTAATTGGCTTCAAAATGGCTATAATATCAGGTCTTATTTAATCATTCCCAGAAAACTCTTACCCAAAACCAGCTATAAAAATGAATCTTTAAGGAAATAAATTGTGAGGTTTTTTTTTGTTGTTGTTGTTCATGACAGAATTGCATTTGGCCTTGTACTTAGTAGATGATAAACACTCTTTGGTTTTGTTTTTTGTTTTTGGGTTTTTTTTTGAGACGGAGTCTCACTCTGTCGCCAAGCTGGAGTGCAGTGGCGCGATCTCGGCTCACTGCAACCTCCGCCTCCCGGGTTCAAGCAATTCTCCTGCCTTAGGCTCCCAAGTAGCTGGGACTACAGGCGCGTGCCACCACACCCAGCTAATTTTTGTATTTTTAGTAGAGACGGGGTACTATGTTGGCTAGGACGGGCTCGATCTCTTGACCTCGTGATCTGCCCACCTCAGCCTCCCAAAGTGCTAGGATTACAGGCGTGACGGTTTTGTTAACAAAAGTGCTAGTCTTCACTTTCCAATAGCTGGAAATTTTGATTCCAATACTCCTTGGCTTTGTCTAGGATTTTGATCGTACCTGGTTCCTTTTGCTCTTTGCTCTAGGCATCCGTCAGAAGATTGCTTTGATTTTCCTTATTCTTGTTTAGAGTTGCAGGTATCATTAACATACTGCAAGCCATTAAATATATTGCAAAACAATGAAAATGAGAGAAGTTGGCCGGGCGCGGTGGCTCACGCCTGTAATCCCAGCACTTTGGGAGGACGAGGCGGGTGGATCACGAGGTCAAGAGATCGAGACCATCCTGGTCAACATGGTGAAACCCCGTCTCTACTAAAAATACAAAAAATCAGCTGGGCATGGT
>NW_016107901.1:1022826-1047508 GCF_001604975.1 Cebus imitator
GAGAGAAGTGAGAGATGATTCACACAGTGGATGAAGTGCAGAGCAGCAGTTTGCAATCAGGGATAATCTTGTCCCCTAGGGCATAATGGCAATGTCTGGAGATGCTTTTTCATTGTTATGAATGCGTTGAGGGTGCTTCTTGCCTCCAGTGGGTGGAGGCCAGCAACACTGGTAAACATCTTACAATGCGCAGGACCGCCCCCATACAAAGGCCATCTGGCCCGAAAAGTCATAGCGCTAAAGTTGAGAAACCTTGCTAGAGAAAGGAAGAGCCCAATTCTGTTGGTGATCAGATAACTGCAAAGAATCCCGTAGAAAGGCTTCTGGAATCAAACCTCTTGTGTCCCCAGGAGCAGAAAGAGGAGAAAAGAAAGAAATAGATCACAGACAGCAATCAAACAAGGTTTCCACATCTTCTCACTCCAGCCCTGCCTCCAAAATCCCTAAAGCACAGCTGGTCCTGGGCATATTGTATCTGAAGCAATGGAAGCCTAGCCTCGATCTAACTAAGCATATTTCTTCTTTTGCAAGTTCCAATCACATGAGAAATTGTTCTGATTCCCTTAATTTCATGATGGATATGTTGATCTAAAAGGAAGAGGCTGAGGCACAAAAGATAATTAAGAGTTTACCTGAGCCAAAGTGAGGACAGCTGCCTGGAAGCCTCAGACTCAAGGTGCCTTGGATATGAGCTATGTCAGCCTCAGTTGCAAGCAGGTTTTTAAAGGCAAAAGGGGACAAGGGGTGGGCTGATGCAGAGCTGACTGACAGGAATTCTCACAGGCTTACAGAGATGACGTTGATTAGTGATCGGCTCTCTGTTGTTGCACTACAGGGTACATGTTACAATGTCCAGCGTGCTGCACCTGATGGCTCTTTGGTCAGTCTGGAGCCCACATAGCACGTGGCTTCAAGAGGTAAGACTCAGCTCCAGCGGAGTGACGTGACTGCTGTTTGATTTCAATGCCTCGCTGGGCCTCATAATTTAAGGGGCTCACATTTTGCAGATAGAAGTTTCTTTCTTTCTTTTTTTTTTTTTCCTCCGCAGATGCATGGCTTCACAATTGCAACACTGGAGGATGTTAATGGATTTCAGTCTAGGGATTGCGGATGACTCTGGGTTCTCCCTCCATCTGTTTCAGATACCACAGAAGTGGAAGAGAAAAGCAAGAATGTCTTAGGAAGAGTTGGGCCGTTTCAGAATAGCAAACTCTGCCGCCCTAGCAACTTGTGGTACTGACTGCTTATTTTCATGTCAGCAGATGAAGAGAAGTCACGCACAAACAAAATTAAATAAATCAACACCTCCCCACTACATTTCTTTAATGCCATTACACATCAGCCACATCACTATAAAAAGCAATTTTAAGAATTTCTGTAAAGTGGTAAGATAAAAACCATTATAATCATCTCTGTTAAAATGGTAATTTCTTTTTATATGCTAATTAAAGAGATGAAGCCACAGAAGGAATGCAGTCCCCCCTTGTTATTTTTTGTTTTGTTTTTTGATTTATGGTTATTTTGGAGTGGGGAAGGAAGCTGACATATTTAATAGTCTAGGCAGATCCTTGATGGTGGGCAGGGGCCTTTAATAACTGTAAAATTTTGGACTCTATTTTCTTAATAATGATTACATAATGCTTCCAGCAGTATTCAGGGAGACAGATCAATAACATGATAAAAAGAAAGAAGAAATAGGTCTTATGTAAACTGCAGAATTCGTTGCATCAGTTCACACAATTAAATGAAGCTTGAGAAAAATTAGGTTGATAGTTTTAAAGGGAAGAGGCGAGGGGCTTTCAGGATGGGAAATTTTTTTTGTTTTGTTTTGTTTTGTTTTGTTTTGAGACGGAGTTTCAGTCTTGTTACCCAGGCTGGAGTGCAATGTCTCGATCTCGGCTCACTGCAACCTCCGCCTCCTGGGTTCAAGCAATTCTCCTGCCTCAGCCTCCTGAGTAGCTGGGACTATAGGCACGCACCACAAGGCCCAGCTAATTTTTTTGTATGTTCAGTAGAGATGGGGTTTCACCATGTTGACCAGGATGGTCTCGATCTCTTGACCTCGTGATCCACCTGCCTCGGCCTCCCAAAGTGCTGGGATTACAGGCGTGAGCCACCGCGCCCGGCCGGGAAATTGTTTTAATGGGAAATATGTTTGAAAGGATTCCGAATGGCACGGCTTGCAGGAGAACCAGAAACATTCTTGGACACTATTGACAAAAGAGTGATCATCTCCATGAGCTTTTCCATATACGTTCTCCCCATTTATTATTCCAATCCTGGTTTCAACTGGGAGAAACCAACATATGTAAATATTAATCATTCTAAGCAACCAATTCTTGATGCAAAAAACCTGGCAACTATTAATAGAACAGATAATGAGCTACTTTTTATGAAATCTATGAGCAGACTGATTAATACGTTCTGCATGTTTATTGAGAGATGAAAGGAAGGGAGATAATAATCGCTTGATGAAAGTGATTACTTCAGTTTTAGTAGATTATTGTTTTTTTTCCCTTTTGCCGGTAATATCCAGTGAAACTAAATGAAAACGTCTGATATTCTTAGGTGCAAAATATTTGAATTGTTGTAAATGTTTTCTTTTTATTTTGAGACATTTTCCAGAGGTTTCTCTATTTTGTAAAGAGCCAGCTCTTGGACTTATTGACCTATCTTGGTGTTTGGGTCTGCTGTCTTTTCATTATTTATGCTTTCACATTTATTATTTACTTCTTCCCAGTCACCTCAGGATTTTTTGTTTCTGCAAGTTCTTGCGTGGAATAGTTATTTTGTTACTTTTAATAATGTTTACTTATAGTTATGTACTTACTTTGAATGTCCGAGAGATTGAAAGGGTCTTAGTTTCTTCTTGCATATTAGTGGATTGTTTTTAATTTCACTTTTTACATAGGGAAATTTCATAATAGAAATGGAGAGAATCGAGAATTGAAATTCTACGTGCCCCTCACCTAATTGCAACAATTGTCATTGTTTTGCCAGTCTTCTTTAATGTATCCCAATTATTTTTCTTTTTAGGATATGACATCATGTTATCACAAATACTCCAGTTTCGTAATTACTTTTATTGGTTCCTTGACTCAATATTATTTAATTATTCATTACATTTTCTCTTATTCAAGCTGTTTTTATTTTCAATAAGATGTTTAATGTTTTAACGTAGGCAATGCACATTTCTATTTTTCTTGATTCCTGGCCATTTATTGTCTTCTTTTGCTGGTTAGGTTTTCTGGTAATTGCTAGTTCAGAAGAGTGGTACTATTCATTTTCCTCTCTTGGTATAGTATTTTATAGTTTTGAAAATATTTCATATGTTGGGCTGGGCTCGGTGGCTCATGCCTGTAATCCCAGCACTTTGGGAGGCTGAGGTGCGTGGATCACCAGAGGTCAGGAGTTCAAGACCAGCCTGGCCAACATGGCGAAACCTTGTCTCTACTAAAAATACAAAAATTAGCTGGGTGTGGTGGTGGGCACCTGTAATCCCAGCTACTTGGGAAGCTGAGGCAAGAGAATCGCTTGAACCTGGGAGGTGGAGGTTAGAGTGAGCTGAGATTGTACCATTGCACTTCAGGTTGGGCAACAAGAGTGAAACTCCGTCTCAAAAAAAAAAAAAAATTATATGTTTCATGAAATTTATTAAAATAGAGAAAATGTAAAGGAACAAAATTCTCTCGATTTCAGGTATAGTAATCATAAGCAGTGCGTGCTATATCACTCCACGCCATTTCCTTATATCTATTGGAAATCCCACTTTGCATACACCACTGTGTTGAGGTTTTTTTCTTTTAATTCACATTGCATCATGATCATGTTATCTCACTGGGATTGAACCTGTGAGGGTCATTGAGGAATTCCAAACTTCAAGTCTCTTCGGCATGCCAGGCCTTCCTTACACAGATTCTTCCACGCTTCAATGGCCCCCACCCCAACCCCAACCAACTGAATGGTTTTCTCCCCTTGGCCAAGGGCATCCCAAAGTCACCCTGAAAAACTAGCTCAGGCCACGATGGACAGGGAGGTGAGACAGGCCTCATTATACCCCCACCCCTTTGGAATCCAGGCGCAACTGACCAGCATTCATGTTACAACAGAAATCTTAAGACTGACAAAACAGACTGTTTGTAGCAAGGAGAGACCAAAGTCCAACCTGACTCTAGTATAGCATCACATGACAGATAGCAGGTCCTGACAGAAATAAAAGTGTTTTACCCCAAAATAGATTTCTTTGCTATATTTTGAAATGGCCCTGCAAAGCCGTCTCTTGTGGGGAAAATCTACGTTCTATAGAGAAGCCTCTTCCCTTTCTAGGTCTTTCCCTGGTCCAGGAAAGACTAAGGGTCTGGTACCTTCTTAAGTCTGGTAAGAGACATTTCCCATGATTCTCTCTGAAGCCTGCTATCTGAAGGTTTCATCTATATAATAAGAATTTTGTCTCTGAAACTCCTTATCTTAATCCCAACACATCTTCCTACTGATTCCAGGTATTTAGATAATAACTTAACTCTTTCAACCAATTGCCAATCAGAAAATCTTAGAATCCACCTATGACCTGGAAGCCTCCTGGTTCAAGTTGTCCCACCTTTCTGGAGCAAACCAACATATATCCTCTTGTGTTGATTAATGTGTTATGTCTCCCTAAAACCGATAAAACCAAGCTGTAGCCCAACCACTTGGGACACATGTTCTCAGGACGTCTTGAGACTAAGCCTCAGGCTTTGGTCACTCATGGTTGGCTGAGAATAAGCCTCTTTATATAATTTAGAGAGTTTAACACTGTAAATTAGGGCCCATCCCTTACCCACTGAGCATCTGGCTGTTGTCTTCATGACCATGACCTTATAATCTCAGCCTCTCCTTGAACTGCCCTGGTCTCTGCTGCTTCTTTCTTTAAAGGCCCCCAAACTCTTTCTGGCCCTTTCAACGCTAGCGTTTCGTCTCTGTTCTATTGTTCCAAGTTTATACAATTTCTCTGATTCATCTCATCCTCACAGAGCTCTCATCCTTTTTGGGAGCTCATGGATTTCAGTTAAGAATTCACATATAGCTGAAGAATTTCACATTTGTACCTTCGACCTAGAACAAAGATGGATTTATCATTTCCTTCTGCAAGCCTTGTTCCCCTTCTGTGCTCCTCATCTCAGTTTGTGACCCTATTATTCATCCGGTTCCCTATACAAGAAATATAAGCATGAGTCATGTCCTTTGGGACATTTTGTCATAAGGATATTTAGTTCTTTCTTATTGATTTGAAAGAATATGCTATTTATAATGGTATTAATATGCTTCTAAAAAATACTTGACCACACTTTTTTCTTTTTAACTGATAGCACGAAAATGTTTAATATTAATGCAGTCATATGCATCAATCTTTTATGTTTTCTGTATTGACTTTTTTATGTTGAGAAAAATGTTTCTGGGGCAGAATGTCTTAAAATTCAAAATTATGTATTCAGTGTAAAGCATAGTTTTTTTGTTTTGTTTTGTTTTGTTTTTGAGACGGGGCTTTGCTCTTGTTGCCCAGGCTAAAGTACAATGGTGAGATTTCAGCTCACTGCAACCTCCACCTCCCAGGTTCAAGTGATTCTCCTGCCTCAGCCTCCCAAGTTGCAGGGTTTACAGGCATACGCCACCACGCCCAGCTAATTTTTTGTATTTTTAGTAGAGATGGGGTTTCTCCATGTTGGTCAGGCTGGTCTCAAACTCCCAACCTCAGGTGATCTGCCCACCTCAGACTCCCAAAGTGCTGGGATTACAGGTGTGAGCCACCATGCCTGGCCAAAACATAATATTTTTAAAGCAGCCTTTCTGAAACTTCTACTAAAATATCTGTGAAGGCTGAGAACACAGATGTAAACTCTTTAAGTGTCAGAGTAAGGGGAGTTTGATGCCAGGTTGTGAGAACAAGCCTCCCAGATGGATGGCTTTCTAAACAAATCTGCTCATAGCTCACCCCACTTGGCATGCCAGGCTTCCTCCTGAAAGAATCTCGGGATCTAAGCTTGAAATTTCTTCATTACCTACTTCCTGATTTCAGCACGTAGAGCCTGAATGCTCAGAAAATTGCATCCTCATCTTTGCTTGGCCAGAGGGGAGCCTCAGCTCACCCGGGACCTCCCAGGCCCTGACCCTCTGTGATTCCTTAGCACCTCTTTTGCAGCTCTGAATATGTAGAATCCTTAATCACTTTTTGTAATCCTCACACCCCCACAAGAGTACATGCTTTGGGGGGCAAAGACTATTTCTTAATCACCCCTGCCTCTCTACTGCCCTAGCATGCTCCATATTACATAGGAAGTTCATAATAAATGTCTGTTGAGTGAAATTCATGCAGTTAAAATTAGATTAGTGTTTTGATAGTGTAGAAAATGTTGTCATACATTTCCACAAACAGATTAAAAAGTACTTGTTATGATTCGTAGATGCTTTTAATATATCTTTATTATTTTCTTCAAAGCATAAGTTTTCAGAAAATAAACACATTCATTTAGATTTATAAATAATAAAGAAAACACATCTGTACCTGGCTGTGCTACAGATTGCTTACTGCAATTTCCAAATTAATTTATTGTCTCCCTGACAATAAATTAAAACCTCTTTCTATACTGCCAGCGTCTATGAATGCCAAGACGGCTCACGCAATTTCTCAAGCCAGGGTCCGAGGAAGCTTCTCTTCCTCACTCCATATCAACCCTGTCTTTATAACGCCATTTCACTGCTGAATCTATTTTGTCCTTGAATTCTCATAGTTATTACCTCCTTGAAGATCTTTTCCCATTTAGCGTAGAGCAGTGCCCTCTCACCTGATTCTTGTGCCCTCCGTTTCACCTCTGTGGCCTTTTATTCAATATCCATACTACAATAAAATGCGTATATGACTAAATCAGTGCTTTGCTTAAAGCCAACTGCTGGCTCCCATCATTTACATTCTATCTTCTGCAGTGACTTTTATGACACAGCCTTGACTCCTTCTCTTTAAATATTGCCTGCCATCCCTGACCACTTCCTTCAAAGTTATATATTCTAAGAGCTCTCTAGTTGTTGAAGTCATCCGCACAGTGTCATGTCACGTAATCACACCAACTGCTACGCCTTCTCCTTTGCCTCCTTATCACTTACAGGGACTTTCCCGGAAGAAAGCAAATTATTCATTTCTGCATAGTACTGTGTAGCATTTGCATACTTCCATTATTTCATGGACTGTATTCTGTTGTAATTCTTTATCTGCGCCTCCATCACCTGGGCTCTTCTTTAATAACTTTGCATGGAAGCTGAGAACCTTATTGGCCTTTAAACCTATGGAATCTCAAAAAGCAATGGATAAACAATAAACTCAAAACAGGGATTAGTTGAGCCCATGATCTACAGTTTTAAAGGTAGAAAGATCATCTTTAGATAAACATTTAGGTTACTGTGTCTCTAATTCTTCTCTGATCTTAGATGATAACTAGGAGTAGATGAAGAATTTTACTCTGTATCTCTTGGTCCAACATGCGTTTCTGTTCATGTTTTGCATAAGATAATAATAAAGATACATTAATAAAAATTATGTAAAACAATTGTGGATAAGAAAAATGTTTCATATTTTTTCCTTGTTCTCACTGAACCCTCTCAAATAGTTCTATTGTAAGACATTCTACCTGAATTCAGGCGCTGTTGCCGCTGTTGAAATGACAATCAATTTCAATTGTATGAAGTTTTCTGTTTTTACTTGTTTTATGGATAGCATAAACCTGACCTGTTATTTCTTTACCTGGTGAGAAGAGGAAATAGAACATTCTTTTTTTCAGGTTTATAACCACCGTAAAATTCGAAAATATTGATGGTACATGGGTCATTAGTATTAGGGAGTGATTTCATGAATCACTGAAATGGACAAGTTTGGGAATTACTATTAAGAAAGATAATCACAATTGGAAGAAACTTTTTGTACAATAGTTTCTAAATGATTTACCTGTCAGTATATGTTAGCTAGAGCTGTTTTGTTGTGAGAATCATGACACTGGTAAAGATAAAGCCTTCAGCCTGTGTACCAAAGATAACATAAAAGACAGTCAAGATTCCATTACGTGAACAAATCCTAACTCAGACAGCTACTACTTCACAAGGTGAAGAAAACCAGTTTTATGAGAGTCTTTCTACTTAGAGGTCAAATTCAGTGGAAGAAATATGAACTTAAAAAAGAACTGTCCAATAATCCTTCACAGTGACAGGAAGTGCATAGTTTTCTTCCCATGCTACTGGAATCCGTAGTGAATAAATGCAGTTTGCATGATATGGGATTCATGACTGGATAACAAAGAGGCAAGCCAGGTGTGAGACGGCAAGTGTGACTGGCCTGTCCCCTCCCACTCACTCATCCAAATGACTGGCAAGATTCCTTCACATGCGGAAAATCTTCATCAATGTTGGAAATTAGGAATAGGCGTCTTATTTCAAGAAAGTGAAAGAATTTCTGTTACATTTCTGTTACTCATCATTTTTGGGTGTTCCTGACCAAATCCAGGCCCCGGGCTAGGTGGCATACATCCAGAATCACACAGGCTATCAAGAAATTCGAACCAGGGTTTTGAAACCAGTTACCCAACTCCACAGCCTATGCTCTGACCTCCTTACTCCAGAACAGAGCCTTCAGGTCAGTATTAGCTTCTCTCAGATTGACCTATTTTTAGAAGGTCTTTCTCTCGATCATAGGTCGTGATGGTTACTTCTGTGTGTCAACTTGACTGAACTATGGGGTGTTCATGTATATGGTTAAACGTATTTCTGGGTCAAACTGAAGTCAGAGAGCTGAGCAGCTAGCCCCTGCTACAAGAAAATAATAAGCTTAAAGAGAAGTGGAGAGGAGCACAACGCAGTCCCTGGAAGGCCCAAACAGGAGGCCACCTCTCTGGCTGTCTCCTGTGTGTCTGGCAGGATTCAGGCTCCAGGACCTCCAGTATAAATGGTGTCATGAAGCACACCAGTGTGGAATCTTTATATGTACCACACTCACGCTGCCATGGAGAGAAAATCTCTAGAAAAATGCCCCCAAAGCCCCTTCAGACAGCTGAATAGAAAAGTTAACCTGACCACATTTACTTGTCTATATTTGTCTCACCCAGACCGAGAAGAAACTACATGATCACTATGAAAATCCGAACAGGATCTATTCATATTATCTTCTCAGAACACGTTTACATTTCTACTACATGTAAACCCTAACTGGACAAGTACAAATCTATGTTTTTGACAACAGATTAAAGAAAAGGAGGACTTGAAGTGTAACAAATTCAAAATATTTTTTCTGTAAGTTTTTTTTTGAAAAATGAGAGTCCTTGATAGCCTTGAAAGGAGAAAATGTTGAAAATACAAAATTCTTGTCCTCAACGAGATTTAAAAGAAAACAGAATATATAACTTTGCTTCTTAGTATTTATTCAATGAGAGAACACTTTGAGAATCATACTAAAATTACAGCTGTTCAACCAGAAAAATACATTTACCATCGCACGTCTCTGTGTGTGTATATCGGCATATACACACAGAAATACTTTTGTATGGAGAAATAGGTTTTCATTTTGAGGAGTTTTATAGCTTCTCGAAAACCAATCTACTGTTGCTGTTACCACTGTATGAATCTGGGTTGTCCAGAGGGGCAGAGCCAATAGAATGTATCCGTGTTTATAACTATTTGTATCTCCAGCTTGAGCTGATCATATCCATATCTGTAGTTACACATACAGCACCTCTTTCTCTGTCTGCCTCTATGTAGGATTTATCTCAAATTGGCTTATTACTACATGATTCTAGAGGCTGAGGAGTCTTACTATCTGCAGTCAGCAAGCTAGATAACCCAAGAAAGACTGTGGTTTAGTTGAATCTGAGTTCAAAAGCAGAGACCAAATGTCCTCCCCAGCTCAAAGTCCGTCAGGCAGAGAAGCAAATTCTCCCTTACGCCACCACCGGTTCTATGGGCCCTCAAGGGATTAGATGAGGCCCATCCACATTGGGGAGGGCAAGGTGCTTAACTCAGTTCACCAATTTAAATTTTAATTCCATCCAGAAACACATTCACAGAAACAAATAAGTTTAACCATATACATGAACACCCCATAGTTCAGTCAAGTTGACACACAGAAGTAACCATCATGACCTATGATCGAGAGAAAGACCTTCTAAAAATAGGTCAATCTGAGAGAAGCTAATACTGACCTGAAGGCTCTGTTCCAGAGTGAGGAGGTCACAGCATAGGCTGTGGAGCTGGGTAATTGGTTTCAAAACCCTGGTTCGAATTTCTTGATAGCCTGTGTGATTCTGGATGTATGCCACCTAGCCCGGGGCCTGGATTTGTCAGGAACACCCAAAAATGATGGGTATGATTGCTGTCGTCACAGAGTTTAAGAATACGGCTCTTGAATTTAAAGTTGCAATGGAAGCAATGAACATTGTGCCCTGAAAACATTGTAGATAAATTTAAAGTCTTGTAAAAAATACAAAAAGCATCAGATGATGCCTAAAGAAACAGAAAACAGAGTGTTTTGACTCTCAGAAACACCAATGAGAGGCATTGGAGAGGCAGCCACACGTCTCTGAGGGAAAAGGTGAGCAAAACCAGAGCTGGGAAGCTTTTGTTTGTGGAGAAAACCACAACAGTATTTTCAGATGCTAACGGAGCACTGAATACAAAATTGCCCCTTCCCATCAAGCCCTTGAGTAGTTTCTCCAGAACCATAAAAATGAGCCAATGTGCAATGAAGAAATGAGAAAATTATGAGCAGAAAAGAGGAAATCTTTTGACTGAAGATCTTTTGAAATCAGTCAAAATGTAAAATATCAAAGAATCAACCTAAACGGAGCCACAGGACTGATTATAAAATGTTTTTGTTTGAAAGAAAAATCTATAAAATTAAAAAGTGTGATGTCTAAGCCCGATTAGAGGTTTAAAAATTGGGAAATGGGAAGGCAGAATGTGTAATAACTCATGTCTTAAAAATATTTTAAAAGAAGTGAGGCACTGGGTAGGTAAGTTCTAGAAGTATTTGAAATCTGTTATTTTAGTTATGGCAAAAAATGACACCGATCAGGAGAGCCTACGTGGGTCCTCAGAAATGAAAATAAGTGCTCATAGTCAGACTTTGCTTGTAATTCATGTTGGTATTCTGTTCTCTTTTAAGTGATTGAACATTTTTCTTTCAGAAAGAACCTAAGCCTGATATATCGTTTGGATTATTCATACCAAAAAATATTTATCTGTCATCTTAACCTGATATCATCCTGGATGGGGGAAGAGCTCCAGGTTTACATTACCTTCTCTTCTAAGGAATATTACCTCCTGTCTTTCAGCGTTCGGATTCGTGAAAACGAACTGTTAAGTAAGCCTGGCTCTGCACATTTTTCATCCGTTTTCTCCCCCCAGTATTCCAGGAGGAGAAATTGTGGAAAGGGTATAAACACATGGCAGAGAGAAATCTTTCTAACACCGGTGTGCCTTCAGGGGCGGGGCAGGCTTCTCCCCGGCCCTCCTGCTCTGGAGCTTTCCTTTCCTGCGCTGGAGAATTTCTGTTTCTAACAATCAGATTTGTTTAGGGTTCTGCCGCGCCTTTGGAGGCTCCTCCTAGCGGGATTCCCAGCGCATCGGCTCCCGGCACCTCTCACCCTTGAGGGCACCTTCCAAATACATGGTTAGTTCCTTCATCTTTGCCTTGGACCAAGCTAAGTAGTGAAATTTTATAGAAATGTTTGTCTCATTGGCAATTTATAATTCAGGTTATCATACAAGTTATTAAATCAACTGTGATAATCGTCTTTAATCCATCAAACTAGCAAGCCATTTTTTTTCCCTTGAATTACTGAACCCATGGTAAGGAATAATTAAAACAAAAGAGAGCCTTTATATGCATGTCCGGTAATAGTGAAATTTATTTCAGTTTTACTGGAAAATAAGTTGGCAAGAGATTTAAACATATTTTAATCATTTTATTCCATAATTTTATGTCCTAGAAAAAATTCTAAGAAAATAAGTAAAATAAAGAGAAAAGTTTGATGCACAAAAATGCCTATTTTATCATTATTTGTGGACATACATTGTGGGGGCAATCATTAGATGTTCAACAAATGTTAATTAAGTAAATTCTAGTTGATGGGAAAATTATTGCATTTAAAGTGCTTTCAAGAAATTTATAATAACATGGAGAAATTCTTGTTTATATTAACTAAAAATAACAGAACCAATTGCATATAAGCATATATACTAAGTATAGAGTTTAGCTATTTTAACAGTGTAAAAAAATTTAAAAGAAATATTCCAAAATAATGGAAATGATTGATTTTGAGCAATAGAAATTCAGTGGGGTTTTTTCCTTACCATTTTTAATTTGTATGGTTCGTATTTTAAATAGAAAGAAATACATTTATTTTATAGTGAGAAAAATGAATCAGAAAGTGATTAATTTAAATATGCGTAATTAGGCAAGGCAGAAATAATACTTTTAAATAAAATCTAATTCCGTATTCTAGTTTTTCTGGATCTTTGAATTTTTATTTGACCAAAGGCCTTTTTCCTCATGTGTTTTTCTTCAGAAGTATAACATTTGGCAATGTGGAAGAAAAAGACCAAATGCATGCCTGGATCCTTTGTCTTTGAATTTATTCTTTTAACCTACACTACTAATCCAGAAAAATTGATGTGATGTTTCTGTGTGAAATCAACAGTAAAATAGTTAATATGTAAGAATAAAAGGTTCTTGAAGCTCTGCATGCCAGAGGGTACAATACTCACAGACTAATAATGTAGTGAGAGTTGTATAGTGCAATTTAACCTGGTAATTTCTTTTTCTGCCCACAGAGAATAGAAGAAATAGTTTAATAATGCTAACTATATAAAGCATTAAGGTCTGTAAAAAGCAACTGGTAAAGCCGTAAGGAGAGAAACTCATCTTTGTTATGATTGATTGGCATCCTTAGTCGTCTGCTGTTGGCCAACTCTTCCACCTCCTCTGCTTTAGAGGGAACACTACCCTGCTTTACAGGAAAGTCTTTTAACATTTAAACTCATTCTTTCATGGTTTTGGCAATAGAAGACGGTGGATTGAGACTGAAGTCCTTAAAGCTAACAATTTGTCACAGATCAGCAGTTTTGGGCAATCTGATATTATTACTAAAATTCAGTAAAATAAAAATGTAGAAATGTTATGTGTAAACCATGTTTCTCCAGCCAGCTCGGCTAAGCAAGTACAAACAGGGTGATTTTGATAGGGTTGATCTCTGTGGTTTGGCTGTTTGTCTGTCTGGTGCTGGAGGAAGGCTCCACTGTCCCTCAGCTTTGCCTCCCTTCCTGTCCTGTCCCCCAGAAACATCAGCAGGCCATCCGGTATTGCTTCATCATGCAAAGGCCGATTGTCATCCTCCTTCCTGGCCCCATTGTTCACCTGAGAATCCAGGGTTCTGTTCCAGGACACTGTCTTGCAGCGCACCTAGCCTTGTGGGGTCACACCCTGTCACTGCCTGTTTCCCTGTTCTGTGTTCCTCATGCCCTCTCACCATTGCCAGGACGCTTCCACCATCACACACCTCTGCCGCTGCTGTGCAAAGCCTCTGGTGCCTCTGCATGGCCTCAGTAGGTCCAAATTTACCCAAATGCCAACATTGTCACTGTATTTTTGGAAATTGCAATGTACTTGAAGCCATGCTGTGCTCTGTGTTGAACTGGGAAAATCTTTCTCTTCTCTTGCCTTTCTGCTATGCTTAATTTGAGGGTTAGCAAAGAGCTATTGGCTTGAACCCTGATGGCTTATATAGCATAGAGTGAAAATAGCCATTTACATTTGAATTTACATCTCCCCTTCTCACTGAGAGTTGTCAGATAGGAGTCCCTGGTAGGTCAGGTTGGGTGAATTATTGTGAGGGATTCTATTCAAACTTGAAATTGCTTTTCTTCATCACCTGCTAGGGTTTTATTTGTAGGCTTTCTGACCAACTCCTTCTCTTTCTAGAAGTAATTTTGCCCTGGGGCTCTCCTTGTGTAAATAGCCTTTGAATAGGTCTGCCTCACTTGTATTAAGTTCGTGGGAGCTTAGTTTTAATTCACAACGATAACCTTAGCATAGCATTAGACCAAAACTCAACTTTGAATGCTGCATGCTTCTTGACTTAATATAGATGTATATTAGATTGGTATATTTTTCATAAATCGGAAATACAAGTAGAAATGCAGACATAAGTAAAAAAGTGTACTTAAATATGTGTATATACTTAGAACAAAACATCACATTGCGCCTGTGATTATTATTATGTCGATTATTATTATTGTCGATTACAAATAAATAATTAAGTGGAAATTATTTACCTTTTATACACATAGGCATGTATATTTTGTCACCCCCCCAAAAAGGTAATAGACACCTGTTGTTTACGAACAGGAAATGGATGGTGGGCTACATGTAAAAATGGCAAGAGCAGTTGCTTTTGAAAAGGGGGACCAGGGCTGGGGACTCATGTGGGAGAGCCTTCTTACTTTCCACTGTACATATTCCATGTGTGAAAACCTGTTCACCTGAGGGGGTGTCATTTTTATTATGATTAAACTTCAGAAAGTGTTTTACTGCGTCCCTGGTCTATGCAAGGAGAGGATGCACAGGAGCCACTGCAGCTCCAGAGCCCCCTAAATGTTTGGACGCAGAGCCGTGATTCAGCATGCTTCACAAAGAAGCACTGTTGTCCATCAGCAGTCTCTGGGAAAGCAGGAAAAAAGGCCGAGAAACAAACCTCTCCAACACAGCACTGGGAAGGAAAGGGTGATCTATTCGGCTGGGAGCGAGGCAGCATAGTTGCCCAACAGCCAAGCTCAGGCTCACAAAGAAACTCCCTGCCCTTTTAAAGGCTTACAACTCTATAAATTGCATGTGACAGGGTCTTGACCCATGAAATAGGTGTGGGGTAGGGGCTTGATTCTGTTTAAGTAAAATCAGTGCCTTCCAGAAAGATTCCTCCATACCATGCCTGCAATCTATAGGAGAGTGATTAAGGTCTGCCAGCCTTTACTTCTCCTACTGAAATGCAATGTGGAATTCTAGGGGGAGGTGGTCTTGGATGCTTAGGTCTCCTTCCTCACTGGGATGGGCTTTAAGATCTCCACGTATGCCAAAATCCACACATATCAAGTCCTACAGCTGGCCCTTATATATCCCCTATAGGAAAAGGCAGCCCTCTGTATATCTGGGTTTTGCAACTTGAGAATACTGTATTTTCAATCCACGTTTGGTTGAAAAAAAATCTGCAATATAAGTGGACCTGTGCAGTTCAAACCTGTGTTGTTCAAGGGACAACAGTAATGATAAGAAATTAAAATAAACTATCAACTTTGCATCAGTTTCCTATTGTTACTGTAAAAAACTACCACAAATTTAGTGATTTGAAACAACACAAATTTACTATGCTAAGGTTCTTAAGGGTAGAAATCCAACCCAGGTCTCAGTGGACTAACATCACAATGCCAGCAGGCTTGTGTTTCTTTCTGGAAGCCCCAGGGGGAATCTATTTCCTTGCCTCTTCCACTTTCTGGAGGCTGCTCATATTCTTTGACTTGTGGATCTTCAAAGCCTGCCTCTTACAGAATCAATCTCTTCTGCCACCCTCTTCTGCTTTTCAGGACTCCTGTGATTACGCTGGCTCCACCCAGATGACCCAGGGTAATCTTCCGAAATGTATAGATGTTGATGTGGTTTGACAGTGTCCCCACCCAAATCCCACCTTCAGTTGTAGCTCTCATAATTCCCATGTGTTGTGGGAGGGACCCACTGGGAGTTAATTGAATCATGGGCGTGGTTCCCCCATGCTGTGCTGGTAGTAGTGAACCATACCCAGCCTAATCTCCCATTTTAAAGTCAGGGGATTAGCAAACTTAATTCTATCTGCCCCCTTAATTCCATTTACCATGTAACGAGCATAATTGCAAGTTCCTTTAGGATACGGACGTTTGTGGGAGGAGGGGCATTATTCTAACTACCACAGGCTTCCAGTTTTTTGTTGTTTTCAATTAATATTTGACCTCACACTTCATTTTTCATCCCGCTGCAACTCTCCATGGCTGACTGTTGTGTAGACAAAGTTAGTCCCAGGCAGGAGGCTGGGTAGCTCCCTCCGGTGTATAGCAGGTGCTCCTGGAGGGTTCCACCCTGTCTGTTGATTTCCTCCTTTAACTTCTCCTTATATCTCTTCTTATGAAAACTCATGGACAGCAAAATCCCCCAAACAAGAATGAGGAAGAGGCCTGAGTTGGGCCATTTCTCTTTGTGTGAGATACCTGCAGGACTGTGCTTGCCCCTGCCCCACCCCCCTCTTAGACTCTGCAAGGCTGCCGGCTCGGCTGCTGCTGCAGTGGCTCCCAGGCCACGGTCACAGCCATGGCCACAGCCACTGTCACAGCCACGGGCATGTTGCCTGTGACCCACTTCCTGGGCAAATTGACTCTGTCCTGAACACCTTCCAGATGTCCGTCTCTTCTTTGCATCCACATCCAGGGTACAGAGCTTGTGAAAATTTATTGTTAGAAGGAGATTAAATAAAAATATACGTTTGCACGTGTTGTCTTTACATAAAGAAACGCTGAAAGAATTTAGAAAAGTAATTCTTTGGGGCTGCGGGAGGAAAAATGAAGACTAAAAAGGCAAGACAGACTGCTCAATATATGACTATTTATATAGTGTGTACTTTTTTTTTTGTTATGTATCCCACTGAAAAAGTTGAGCACAAAATTTAAGATAGATGAAGTAGACAAATTCCTAGGAAATATAATTTGAAAAGCTGACTCAAGAATGTATAAAATCTGAATGGTCAGTAAACATTACAAATATTGGATCACTATTTCAAAAATGAAAAATAACACAAAAGCTCAGGATGGTTTATCAGAGTTCTACCAAACTTTCCAGGAGCAAATAATTTTGATAACTCACAAATTTCCAGATATTGGAAAAAGAGAGAACATACTACAATTCATTCTAAGACTCAGGTTTTTTTTTTTTTTTTTTTTTGGAGACAGGGTTTCGCTTTTGTTGCCCAGGCTGGAATGCAATGGCACGATCTCAACCCACTGCAACCTCCGCCTCCCAGATTCAAGAAATTCTCCTGCCTCAGCCTCCCGAGTAGCTGGAATTACAGGCACATGCCACCATACTGGGGCAATTTTTGTATTTTTTTTTTTTTGAGACGGAGTTTCACTCTTGTTACCTGGGCTGGAGTGCAATGGCACAATCTCGGCTCACTGCAACCTCCACCTTCTAGGTTCAGGCAATTCTCCTGCCTCAGCCTCCTGAGTAGCTGGGATTACAGGCACGCGCCACCATGCCCAGCTAATTTTTTGAATCTTTAGTAGAGACAGGATTTCACTATGATGGCCAGGCTGGTCTTGAACTCCTAACCTCAGGTAATCACCTGTCTCAGCCTCCCAAAGTGCTGGGATTACACTGTGATCCACGGCATCCAGCCTACAATTAGTTATTTCATAGGGGGAAATGAAGTGGGATCCCTGCCTCACGTCATATATAAATATCATTCCCTGATCTGTTAAAATCTGTTGTGTGAAGTTTAGAAGCAAAGAAGAACTGTGACAGGCAGAATTCTACCTTGGCCTGTATAATCCCTTCTGGGAGTGTGGGTGGGACTTTGTGAATACCATGGAATTCTGCTCTGATGAGGAGGCTGCTTACATAGCACAGGAGGGGGATTTTTGCAGGCTTACGTAAATTCCCTAATTGGTTGACTTGAATCAACCAAAAAGGAAGATTTTTCCAGGTAAGCTTCACCTAATCAGGTAAGCCCTTCAAAAAAAAAGGGCCAGGTTCTTCCTGAAGGGCAAGGTTTGAATTATAGAGACCACGGAAGACAGGCAAGAGTCAAAGTTTGAAGCATCTATGGCCCTGACTCTAGGAGCTGAAAGTGGAAGTCCTACAATTTCAAGGAACTGGATTCTGTCAACGAACAGACTGAGCTTGGACAGAGATCCCAGAGCCATGGGAGACTTTGACCCTGGATTTCAGCTTTGTGAAACACTGAGCTATGGGCCCATCTAAGCCATGCTGAGTCTCCTGACCCAGGGAACCTAGGAAGCAAATACCTACGTGTGGTTTTAAGGCTGTTTGTTTGTGTTGATTTGTTATGCAATAGTAGAAATTAATACAGGAAACTATTATGAAACTTAAGAAGAAAGGGGACCCCAAAATGATTTCTGTTAAATAAAAGAATAATGAAATTAATATTACGTAAATCAAAACTATGTTTCTCTTCTGGAAAATATACTTTTCCCTATTCCTTCTGCTTAGTATAACTAAAAAGTCCTGGACATTTTATGTAAACAAACATGAGAAAATCTTGAAAGGTGGAGGGAAGCGCAAACTCAGACAATCTGAGACAGATGTCAGTTAATTTAGAAAGTTTATTTTGCCAAGGTTGAGGACAGGCCCATGACACAGCCTCAGGAAGTCCTGATGACATGTTCCAAGGTGGTCAAGGCACAGCTTGGCTTTATATATTTTAGGGAGACATGAGACATCAATCAACATATGTAAGAAGTACATTGGTTTGATCTGGAAAGGCGGGACATCTTGGAGCAAGAGCAGGAATACTTGAAGTTTCCAGGTCACAGATAGGTGATGCACAAGCTGTTACATTCTTTTGAGTTTCTGATTAGCCTTTCTAAAGGAGGCAATCAGGTATGCATCTATCTCAGGGGTGACTTCAAATAGAATGAGAGGCAGATTTGCCCTAGGCAGTTTCCAGGTTGAGTTCTTCTTAGTGACTTGGGAGCCGAAGATCTTGTTCCTTTCACATTTCCCCCTTTTTGTAAACTCTTTTGGAGAAAGCATTTTAAAGAAAACAAGTCTCTAATCTTGGGTTTCATCTGTTCTCTCATGGCTCAGATAGTTTATTCCTAGAAGGGTAGGTCCTGAAAGTTCACTTTTGGCAGGTTGTGAAGTCTTATGTCCTGTGAAGAAAAAATAGGAGACAGGAAGGGAGAAAAAACAACCACAAACAGGAGAAAACTCCTGGAAAAACAATATAGGCCACATTACTCTGAAGTCCATGCATTAGTAGGCGCGTGTGAAAGTGGCTTATGTATGTAAACAGGTTGCTATTATTTTCTTCTGAAGTTTACGTTGTCTGGCTTCAGTTCACAGGGTTCTAAGAAAGCACAGCACAGTTTTCAGTGACTCCAAATTAGGAAAAATGGAAAAAAAAGAAGAAAAAAATGGAAAACAATTATTTTGAAGACTTGTAGCCACAAAAAATTAGAATTCCATTCAAGCTGTAGAAAATAATAAAAATTTTAAAAAAATTAGGCAAGACTAGAATCTAACAACTAGTATACCATAGTTTTGAAACACAATTTGTTTTTCCTCTCTCTCCCGTTTTGCATTTGTACTAAAGACAAATCATGGTAGGACTGGTTCGCTTTATTGTACTTGGCCTAATTATTTGTGTACAGTGCAGGAAAGATAATTATTTTTTCGGCTGTTAAATTGGCTTTGACGGAACTTTGTTCCATTGGAGGGGTCTCAGATAAGACTTTTTTAAAGCTGAGCTCAGCCATGGATTTTGTCATCAAATACAAATTTGATGGCAAATGAGTTCTGTGAATTTCCTCTCCTCTTGAGGTTCTAAGATAAACCTGGGGCTTCTGTGCCTGCTAGAAAGTGACATTCTTTTTTTTTTTTTTTTTTACATCTGTAGGTTTGTTTAATGTTTTTCACATACCACAATCTATTACATATAAACAAATTATATAAATACACACACCTGGGTACATGTGAAATGATAAAAGAACTTTTTTTCAGCAAACATTAAGACATCTGGTCTCAGTTTGGAATTATGTGTTGGCAAACATTGTTTAAAAAAATGATGTTTTATAGTTTAAGGAAAGAACTTTAAGTTTCTAGAAAATTTGTATAATGTGGAATTTGTATGGCAAAGAATTTGTATAAAAGGCCGAATGGGAAGGATTGCCAAAGGTAGACTCATGCTACAGGCGCTCTCACTTCATTTCTCTTCTACCTAACTCAACAGTTTGATGGGAGAAAGTGACATTCTTTACTTACCACAGGTTAGAAACCTTGTACAGCGACTGTGTACACAAAATATGAGGTCAGTTTTTTCAAGGGAATTATTGGCTCTATAAGTCAAGTTTAATTCCTTAAAGGAAAGCACACCATTCCAGTCAAAGCCTTGGTAAAATAATCAGTTTCTCCAATTCAACCATAAGAATCTGTTTTCATTTGGAACAGGACACAAATTGTGTTACAATTGTGCTTCATTCCCTGTTCCAAATGAAAACAGAATCTTATGGTTGAATCTTATTGGTGAAATCTTATTGCACTCAAACAAATAACTGTATTGCCATAAGTTAAGAATACTTACAAGTAGTTTCCAAATTCTGGAAAAATCAGGTAGAGAGCAACAAATATGCTCCAAATTTTGTTCATAGGAGTATCCTGAAATTGGTAAACATTGTTGATAGCTTAAAAGAAAAGCTTTTAAGAGTCTGAAAAACCAAACAAAAGGTCAGCAAACATTTTAAGCAAAAAGTCAAAATGATTGCATGCATATGTTAATTTCAGCAGTATTCACAATAGCAAAGACATGAAATCAACCTAAATGCCCATCAGTGGTAGACTGGATAAAGAAAATGTGGTAAATCTACACCACAGAATATCACGCATCTATAAAAAAGAATGAAATCATGTCCTTTGCAGAAACATGGATGGAGCTGGCGGCCCTTACCCTAAATGAACTAACACAGAAACAGAAAAGCAAATAAGCAAATGCTACATGTTCTCACCTATAGGTTGGAGCTAAACATTGAGTACATATGGACATAAAGAAGGGAGCAGCAGACACCAGGGACTGCTAGAGAGAGGAGAGAGGAAGGAGGGTGAGGATCAAAAAACTACCTTGTTGGGTGTTATGCTTAGTACCTGGGTGGTGAAATAGTCTGTACACCAAATCCCTGTTTACACGACATGGACTTTACCTATATAACAAACCTGCGTATGTACCCCTGAACCTAAAATAGCAGTTAAAAGAAAGAACTCTCACAACTCAGCAGGAATAAAGCAAGCAATTATTCAATTAGAAAATGGGCAAAAAGTTGGAAGAGGCATTTTACTGAAGATGTTTTGAAGACTTACAGATGGGAAAATAATCATATGAAAAGAGTTTTATCACCATTAGGGAAATGCAAATCCAAACACAATGATCTCCTCCTTGTATTGTTTCCTTAAAACTGAATTTGAATTTAGTAATCTCAAAATGCAATACCTTCTAACACAGCTAAATCCTCAGTAAAAGGCCCCTTCTGGGCCTTTGCTTGCTGCAAAGAGAACTGTGTGAGCTCCACCAGGTAAGCCTCCACCAGGCCAGTGCTGGCTTTCAGCACTCCCGTTGAGCTGGATGAACTCACCACCAGTCTACAGCATCACCTCAAGGTACGTCATTTTCATGAATAAACGCTTCTCATTGTTTGTGTGCCTTCAGTCCATTTCCAGTGTTGAAATTCATGTTTTTGACAGTTAATTGTACTACTTTATTGTAACTTTGGGGGAAGAATGTTTGTGAAACTTCAACTCCTTCGTGCTGGAAGTAAGAACTGTGAAGCTAAAATTGTATATCAAGGCATATATTTTGAAACATTTGAACGCGAACAGCAAGAATTATCATGAAAATAAGTCAGAAAATATACTGCCTGTGTATCATTATTTAACTTACAACTTGAGGAAATAATCTAGCCAAAAGAGAGAGATCAAAGAGATATCAAAGGTTAGAACTCAAGAACAGAAAAGTTGCCAGGTGCAGTGGCTCACGCCTGTAATCCCAGCACTTTGGGAGGCCGAGGCAGGAGGATCACAAGGTCAGGAGTTCAAGACTAGCCTGACCAACATGGTAAAACCCATCTCTACTAAAAATACAAAAATTAGCCAGGTATGGTGGTGTGTGCCTGTAATCCCAGCCACTCCAGAGGCTGAGGCAGGAGAATCACTTGAACCAGGGAGGCGGAGGTTGCAGTCAGCCAATATTGCGCCACTGCACTCTAGCCTGGGTGATAGAGCAAGACTCTGTCTTAAAAAAACAAAACAAAATCAAGAAACAACAAAACAGAAAAGTCATAAAATAGACATGCAGATCTTTCCTGAGTTTGAAAATTCAGATTCATAATTGCATCATGTCCCATCTTCAGAGGCTTGTTGTTTTCGTTGCTTATGGACAAACCTGGCTCTTCAGCATTTCTTCATACAGTTTTTATTCCTGTCTTTACTTTTTGCCCAGATCCTGGCATGCTATTTTTCCTATCATAACCATCATTTGTGAGTTCTGAAGCTCTCTCATCCATTTAATATAGCAAATGGTGTTCTTTTCCAGCATGTTCTAAAAATGACAAAATTATTTGCACAGTTGGCAGCTTGTGCAAAGGGACTTCATTTTATAAAGATATTAAATTTTTCTCTGCAGAAGCATAATTACATAAAACAACATAAAAGCCATTTTTACTTCTAATTAGACTGAATAATTTTTTTTCTTTTAAATGTTTATATTAAATTACCTGAGTCACTTTTTTAATGTAGGATATTATCTTCTTACGGCTTTTGTTATGTATTTTTCCTCTAAACTGTATGAACGTTCCTCTGTTAACAGTGTTGTAATCTTGGACTTACATTGTGATTTCTGTTAAAGATTTTGCAAGAAAAAAGTAATTGCTAGGAAATACATGAAAATATTGGCCATTTAAAGATTCCTGTCTGGCTGCAGCCCACACATCTATTTTCCTATTCCTCATTTTAAACCTACCTATAAAAGGGGGAAAAAGATGACAATTCTTAACATTGGAAAATAAAAGTTACAAAATATTTCAAGGATCTGAGAGGAATTTACACTATTTAGAAGGCATATATAGAGTCCAGTCAGAAGACACACTTGACAGCAGATCTCTAGTGAATTTAAGAATTTTGTCTTTTCCGGCTGCGTGTGGTGGCTCATGTCTGTAACCCCAGCAATTTGGGAGGCTGAGGCAGTTGGATCATGAGGTAAAGAGATCTAGACCATCCTGACTAACATGATGACACCCCGTATCTACTAAAAATAAAAAAATTAGCTAGTTGTGGTGGCGCAGGCCTGTAGTTCCAGCCTCTGGGGAAGCTGCGGCAGGAGAACTCCAGCCTAGGCTCCATCTCAAAAAAAAGACAAAAACAAAAAACAAACAAACAAAATAAAACAAACAAACAAAAAAACACAAAAAAGAATATGAAAAGCCAATAGGAAAATCTTGAAAACTATGACATGAAGTATGAGAGTAAAGGTTAATACATGTGCCAAGGTTCCCTAGGGCCACACCCCTATTTGGGAACAATCCAGGAGGACTCACCAGATCAGCATGCAGCTGCGCTATGGCCAAGATTTATCACAGAGAATGCAGACAGAGTCAGCCGAGAGGGAGGCTACCTAGGGGAGGAGGCCTGAAGAAACTGCATGCAAGCTTTTAAGGACCCCTTCGCAATGGAGTCTCACCAGACAAGCCTGATCCTGACCAGCATGTAAACACAACACATGTGAAACGTTTTCTGTCTGAGAAACTTACTTAGCATCCATGGTTTTTATTGTGTGCTGGATATAAAGGCAACCTCTGCCTAGCATGTACCAAAATTCCAGACTCCCAGAAAAAAAAAGCAGGTGTCTCACATAAACCGCATTACTTGTATACACAGTTTAAGCAGAGCAAGACACCGTCATCAATTAGGAAATGGTGGGAACACTTTCAAAACACAAGTTCCCAGATGCCAGCCAACGGCCTACTCAACAGGCAGGCAGTTTAGCCATAGCAGTCTCGGGCCTGCCATATTAACTGTTCTTTGCATAATACTCAACTTATATTTTAAAATAATACTGCAAGTTGACTTAAAATAGGTCAACTCTTTAAAGAAGAATGGATAAAACATGTGGATAGGCAATTAATAAATTTTTAAAATGCCAATGTCCAGTAAAAATATGAAAATATTTCTCTTACCAGAAATAAGAGGCATGCCAATCAAGCTTCTCAAGTTAGAGGTATTTTTGGTTAACATGGCATTGTTGATGCTCTAAATAGTGCTGGGAAATGTATGCTTTCACAGACCACTCCTATGCATATAACCAAGCAAAATTTTCCCAAGCGTCTCTCTCTCTCCCTCATGCTGCTTCTGTCTCATAATCAATAGAGGTAACTTTTCTTCTCTTTGAACAATGAAATTTATTTTAAGTTATCCTAAACAAATAGATATGCCAAAACAATCCTAGACTAAGGATATTCACTGCAACATTATAAGTGATGTTGAAACTAGAAATATCCTAAATAACGTGTATTGAGGAAATAAATACATTATACTACATTTGTTCAATTGAATGATATCTAGGCATTAAAGAATAATATCTCGCCGGGTGCAGTGGCTCACGCCTATAATCCTAGCACTTTGGGAGGCCGAGGTGGGTGGATCACGAGGTCAAGAGGTCGAGACCATCCTGGTCAACAAGGTGAAACCTCGTCTCTACTAAAAAAATACAAAAATTAGCTGGGCATGATGGTGCATGCCTGTAGTCCCAGCTACTCGGGAGGCTGAGGCAGGAGAATTGCTTGAACCCAGGAGGCGGAGGTTGCGGTGAGCCGAGATTGT